>NC_059214.1:52019702-52054702 GCF_020615455.1 Coregonus clupeaformis | reverse complement strand
GACTCTCAGGAACACGACGGGACTCATCTGAAGTCGGTATCGCCGATGTGCCAAATTCTGTCTGAACCGTTTGGGCTACACACTAATGTGACCCCACTGTGGAAAGGGGAGACTCCCACGAACACGGTGGTGGTCTCCGTTTTGGCCTATGACCCTCACAAATGTTTACGGGGCAAAAATATATATATTTCCTGAGCTTATATCTCCTAGATAGGACAGCCACTCTACAGCCTTATTCCTTATGATCTGTTTATTTGTTATTCTCTAGTGGTCCAAGTCGACCTACGTTCCCAAGGCTGATCACCCCAGGCAGGAGCCAAGCAGGTCGAGGTGAGGGGACACACACACACACACACACACACTGGACCTCGTCCGGTGGCTCTGACAGTCTATTTGTATGGTCTAATTATATACACACAGCGCCACTGGGAACAGTACTGCATTTCTCCACAATTTGAATAGTTTCCTTTGATCTCTAATACTAAGTCTCCTCCTCCTCCTCCACCTCCTCCTCCTCCTCCTCCACCTCCTCCTCCACCTCCTCCTCCTCCTCCTCCTCCTCTGTTCCAGTGTGGTGGTGAGCCACATAACCAGGTTCCATCCAGACCAGGAGGAGTATCGGGAGGTGCGGAGCGTCTCCACCTCCTCGCCCAGCCCCTCTCCCTCCCCCTCCCCCAGCCCCTCTCCCTCCCCCTCCCCCAGCCCCTCTCCCTCTCCCTCCCCCCAGCCCTACCCCTCTCCCTCCCCCAGCCCTACCCCTCTCCCTCCTCGCCCAGCCCCTCTCCCTCCCCCTCCCCCAGCCCTACCCCCTCCCCGACCCCCCAGCCCCTCTCCCTCCCCCTCCCCCAGCCCTACCCCCTCCCCGACCCCCAGCCTCAGCCTGAGGGGTTAGAGAGTTAGCCTGTCCTCACAGCACCGTAACACTGTTGACTTCCCAAAAGAACGCACAAACCCATCCCAGTTTGGGGAGGGGTGACGGAGGCTCAAGGCCTGAACACCTCTCTCTCCTCTACCCCCTCCTCACTTTTCACTACAATAGTCTTAACTGGAGAGGGAGAAAAAACAGCTGTGATGAGATCACTGAGTTTTCTGATGGCTTTTTTCATCATGTGGAGCGTTAGCGCTGGATAGGGGGGAGGGGCTTCTCTGGACCGGGTGGACAGACAGCAGCTTTGGCCAATCGGCCGAGGAGAAAGTCCAAGGCGGCCCTGCCTACTTGGAGCCTGTCCAATCAGATTCCACTCCTAGGTGTGTTTACATCAAATCTAAATCAAATCAAAGTTTATTGGTTGTGTACACAGATTTGCAGACGTTATTGCAGGTGCAGTGAAATGCTTGTGTTTCTACTATGGGGTGGGTATAGATCTGCATCCATTTGGCTGGTCATTTTACATATGCTTTATAATATATGTACATTTTTTAACAATTGAAGTTGTAATAATAATTGTTATAAATAAATACTTTTATTAACAGTTGTATTATTAGTCCCAGATTAAGGGAAATAACTGCTCAGGTTCATGTGTACACATTAAAACCGATATTTGAAGAATAACTCATTTCAGCCTTTTCCTTGAAATAATTCAAAGGGATTTATGACCTCAAGTTGTCAGTGCAGGTAGTTTTCAACATTTACAGGATAACTGTACTGCATGTTTAGATCAAATGATCTACCAACCAAGCAACTGTTAAAAGGTCAAAGTTGACCCCCTGTGGTTGAAACACTGTGCCAATACTGCCCCCCCTGTGGATGAAACACTGTGCCAACACTGCCCCCCTGTGGATGAAACACTGCCAATGTTGCCCCCCTGTGGATGAAACACTGTGCCAATGTTGACCCCCTGTGGATGAAACACTGTGCCAACACTGCCCCCCTGTGGATGAAACACTGTGCCAACACTGCCCCCCTGTGGATGAAACACTGTGCCAACACTGCCCCCCTGTGGATGAAACACTGTGCCAATGTTGACCCCCTGTGGATGCTTAAGACAAGGCTGTATGGAATGCCCCTGGGCACACGGGTCGGGAAACAAATACTTGAGACACTCAGCGGTGTGAGGGGATGGAGTTAAGCAGTGAATCAAGTTTTCTAGGATACACATTGTAATCACTCACTAATTTATGCAAAAATAACACCTTTATGCTTTATAACCAGTTAATAACTACTGTTGACAATGTAATAATTACCCTTCTAATATAAATATCTTATGAATGTGAGTTGGCTTCCGGTGACTGTGCTCTGTGCAGCCTCTGTATCCCTCTCTGTGAGGGAGGCTATTCAACTTTATACTTTAAAATATGTCAAATGCTTTTTAAATAGTATTTTAATAATCAATACTTGAGCATTTTTCTCGTCAGTGTTTCTCAGAGCCACCTAAACCTGTCCTGGTGAGGGATATTATAGAGTCCCAAATGGCACCCTAGTCCCTATAAAGCCCTGCTGTGGTCAACAGTAGTGCCCTATCTAGACAATAGGGTGTCGTTTGGAACGCGGACCATAACCAATCAGGTCGCAGAGTTATAAATAGCATCATCTGTAATGGCAGCGCCAGGAGAAGCTGGCCTACAAGTAAGACATCTTAAAGAGGACAGTTGTTGCTCAGTCATCATCTTTTTACCACCACACTTTGTTTAATTCAAGGACATTTTTTGTAGAGCTTTATTTATTATTTATAACTGACTATTTTTCTAAAATGTATAACTTTTCTATCCATACTTTTTCCAGTTAAATGGTTTGATATAATTCTAGATGGATTGATCCTATGTCAGTCTGTCATTGTATAAGCAGCTCAAACCAATCTTTGTTTAGTTTTTGAACACATCACAAACGTGCAGAAACACCTGCTTTACAAACTGAAAGAGAATGTAGTGGTTTATTTTAATAATGATCTAAAGCTGAGCCACTGCTGATCCTTCAATGCTGCTCCTTGCCTGCTTCTACCAGCTGAGCTACAGTGGTCCTCTATAGCTCAGCTGGTAGAGCACGGCGCTTGTAACGCCAAGGTAGTGGGGTCGATCCCCGGGACCACCCATACACACAAAAAAAAATGTATGCACGCATGACTGTAAGTCGCTTTGGATAAAAGCGTCTGCTAAATGGCATATTATTATTATTATTATTATTATATTATTATCCTTCACTGCTCCTCCTTCACTGCTCCTTCTTCACTTCTGCTCCTTCCTGCTTCTCCTTCACTACTGCTCCTTCTCTGCTTCTCCTTCACTGCTGCTCCTTGCCTGCTGCTCCTTCACTGCTCCTTCTTCACTGCTGCTTCTCCTTCACTGCTCCTCCTTCACTGCTGGGCCTTCATTGCTTCTCCTTCACTGCTGCTCCTTGCCTGCTGCTCCTTGCCTGCTGCTCCTTCACTGCTGCTCCTTCACTGCTTCTCCTTCACTGCTGCTCCTTGCTTGCTCATCCTTCACTGCTGCTCCTTGCCTGCTGCTCCTTCACTGCTGCTCCTTGCCTGCTGCTCCTTCACTGCTGCTCCTTGCCTGCTGCTCCTTCACTGCTTTCTCCTTCACTGCTGCTCCTTCACGGCTGCTCCTTGCTTGCTCATCCTTCACTGCTGCTCCTTGCCTGCTGCTCCTTGCCTGCTGCTCCTTGCCTGCTTCTCCTTCACTGCTTTCTCCTTCACTGCTGCTCCTTTGCTGCTCCTTGCTTGCTCATCCTTCACTGCTGCTCCTTGCCTGCTGCTCCTTCACTGCTGCTCCTTCACTGCTGCTCCTTGCTTGCCCATCCTTCACTGCTGCTCCTTGCCTGCTGCTCCTTGCCTGCTGCTCCTTGCCTGCTGCTCCTTCACTGCTTCTCCTTCACTGCTGCTCCTTGCTTGCTCATCCTTCACTGCTGCTCCTTGCCTGCTGCTCCTTCACTGCTGCTCCTTGCCTGCTGCTCCTTCACTGCTGCTCCTTGCCTGCTGCTCCTTCACTGCTTTCTCCTTCACTGCTGCTCCTTCACGGCTGCTCCTTGCTTGCTCATCCTTCACTGCTGCTCCTTGCCTGCTGCTCCTTGCCTGCTTGCCTGCTGCTCCTTCACTGCTGCTCCTTGCTTGCTCATCCTTCACTGCTGCTCCTTGCCTGCTGCTCCTTCACTGCTGCTCCTTCACTGCTGCTCCTTGCTTGCTCATCCTTCACTGCTGCTCCTTGCCTGCTGCTCCTTCACTGCTGCTCCTTCACTGCTGCTCCTTGCTTGCCCATCCTTCACTGCTGCTCCTTGCCTGCTGCTCCTTGCCTGCTGCTCCTTGCCTGCTGCTCCTTCACTGCTGCTCCTTCACTGCTTCTCCTTCACTGCTGCTCCTTGCTTGCTCATCCTTCACTGCTGCTCCTTGCCTGCTGCTCCTTCACTGCTGCTCCTTGCCTGCTGCTCCTTCACTGCTGCTCCTTGCCTGCTGCTCCTTCACTGCTTTCTCCTTCACTGCTGCTCCTTCACGGCTGCTCCTTGCTTGCTCATCCTTCACTGCTGCTCCTTGCCTGCTGCTCCTTGCCTGCTTGCCTGCTGCTCCTTCACTGCTGCTCCTTGCTTGCTCATCCTTCACTGCTGCTCCTTGCCTGCTGCTCCTTCACTGCTGCTCCTTCACTGCTGCTCCTTGCTTGCTCATCCTTCACTGCTGCTCCTTGCCTGCTGCTCCTTTCCTGCTCCTCCTTGCCTGCTGCTCCTTGCCTGCTCCTCCTTGCCTGCTGCTCCTTGCCTGCTGCTAACTTGAGCCCTGTAGACTTTCTTGCAATTTCCTTGCAGGGCTCTACAGCAGGGCTCTACAGCAGGGCGCTACAGCGGGGCTCTACAGCGGGGCTCTACAGCGGGGCTCTACAGCGGGGCATTACAGCGGGGCTCTACAGCGGGGCTCTACAGCAGGGCCGTACAGGCTCCTCTCTGACTATCACTGCATCTGTTATCCCTTCCTTCTGACATACAGACCAGTCCCCCGCATGCCACCGCCCGCTCTCTCACTCCTGATTTAGAACCCGCTGCTCCCAGGGATCATGCTCAGGAGGTGACAGAGCAGCCCCAATAAAACCCTCTTTCTCTCAGCCTGCACCGTCTGCTCTTCTACCCAGCCTCTCCTCAGCCCCCAGCCCCAGCCATGGAGCCCCTCCGCAGCCCCCAGCCCCAGCCATGGAGCCTCTCCTCAGCCCCCAGCCTCTTCTCAGCCCCCAGCCTCTTCTCAGCCCCCAGCCCCAGCCATGGAGCCTCTCCTCAGCCCCCAGCCCCCAGCCTCTCCTCAGGCCCCAGCCCCCAGCCTCTCCCCAGCCATGGAGCCTCTCCTCAGCCCCCAGCCCCAGCCCCCAGCCTCTCCTCAGCCCCCAGCCCCAGTCATGGAGCCTCTCCTCAGCCCCCAGCCCCAGCCATGGAGCCTCTCCTCAGCCCCCAGCCCCCAGCCTCTCCTCAGCCCCCAGACCCAGCCATGGAGCCTCTCCCGGAGGTAAGTGTCAGTTTAGAGTCAGGTTAGAGTCAGGTGACTATAACCCTGTAGAGGTGACTATAAACCTGTAGAGGTGACTATAACCCCGTAGAGGTGACTATAACCCCGTAGAGGTGACTATAACCCCGTAGAGGTGACTATAAACCCGTAGAGGTGACTATAAACCCGTAGAGGTGACTATAAACCCGTAGAGGTGACTATAAACCCGTAGAGGTGACTATAAACCCGTAGAGGTGACTATAAACCCGTAGAGGTGACTATAAACCCGTAGAGGTGACTATAAACCCGTAGAGGTGACTATAAACCCGTAGAGGTGACTATAACCCCGTAGAGGTGACTATAACCCCGTAGAGGTGACTATAACCCCGTAGAGGTGACTATAACCCCGTAGAGGTGACTATAAACCCGTAGAGGTGACTATAACCCTGTAGAGGTGAGTATAAACCTGTAGAGGTGACTATCAACCAGTAGAGGTGACTATCAACCAGTAGAGGTGACTATAAACCTGTAGAGGTGACTATAAACCTGTAGAGGTGACTATAAACCTGTAGAGGTGACTATAAACCTGTAGAGGTGACTATAAACCAGTAGAGGTGACTATAACCCTGTAGAGGTGACTATAAACCTGTAGAGGTGACTATAACACCGTAGAGGTGACTATAAACCTGTAGAGGTGACTATAAACCTGTAGAGGTGACTATAAACCAGTAGAGGTGACTATAACCCTGTAGAGGTGACTATAAACCTGTAATGGTGACTATAAACCTGTAGAGGTGACTATAAACCTGTAGAGGTGACTATAACCCTGTAAAGGTGACTATAAACCTGTAGAGGTGACTATAAACCTGTAGAGGTGACTATAAACCTGTAGAGGTGACTATAAAACAGTAGAGGTGACTATAACCCTATAGAGGTGACTATAAACCTGTAGAGGTGACTATAAACCTGTAGAGGTGACTATAAACCTGTAGAGGTGACTATAACCCTGTAAAGGTGACTATAAACCTGTAGAGGTGACTATAACCCTGTAGAGGTGACTATAACCCCGTAGAGGTGACTATAACCCCGTAGAGGTGACTATAACCCCGTAGAGGTGACTATAACCCCGTAGAGGTGACTAGAACCCCGTAGAGGTGACTATAAACCTGTAGAGGTGACTATAAACCTGTAGAGGTGACTATAAACCTGTAGAGGTGACCATAAACCAGTAGAGGTGACTATAACCCCGTAGAGGTGACTATAACCCCGTAGAGGTGACTATAACCCCGTAGAGGTGACTATAACCATGTAGAGGTGACTATAACCCCGTAGAGGTGACTATAACCCTGTAGAGGTGACTATAACCCCGTAGAGGTGACTATAAACCTGTAGAGGTAACTATAACCCTGTAGAGGTGACTATAGCCCCGTAGAGGTGACTATAAACCTGTAGAGGTGACTATAACCCTGTAGAGGTGACTATAAACCTGTAGAGGTGACTATAAACCTGTAGAGGTGACTATAACCCCTTAGAGGTGACTATAACCCTGTAAAGGTGACTATAAACCTGTAGAGGTGACTATAACCCTGTAGAGGTGACTATAACCCTGTAGAGGTTACTATAACCCCGTAGAGGTGACTATAACCCCGTAGAGGTGACTATAACACCGTAGAGGTGACTATAACCCTGTAGAGGTGACTATAACCCTGTAGAGGTTACTAGAACCCTGTAGAGGTGACTATAAACCTGTAGAGGTGACTATAAACCTGTAGAGGTGAATATAAAAATGTAGAGGTGACTATAAACCAGTAGAGGTGACTATAACACCGTAGAGGTGACTATAACCCCGTAGAGATGACTATAACCCTGTAGAGGTGACTATAAACCTGTAGAGGTGACTATAACCCTGTAGAGGTGACTATAACCCGTAGAGGTGACTATAACCCCGTAGAGGTGACTATAACCCCGTAGAGGTGACTATAACCCTGTAGAGGTGACTATAACCCTGTAGAGGTGACTATAACCCCGTAGAGGTGACTATAAACCTGTAGAGGTAACTATAACCCTGTAGAGGTGACTATAAACCTGTAGAGGTGACTATAACCCTGTAGAGGTGACTATAACCCCGTAGAGGTGACTATAAACCTGTAGAAGTGACTATAACCCTGTAGAGGTGACTATAACCCTGTAGAGGTGACTATAAACCTGTAGAGGTGACTATAAACCTGTAGAGGTGACTATAACCCTGTAGAGGTGACTATAACCCTGTAGAGGCGACTATAACCCCGTAGAGGTGACTATAACCCTGTAGAGGTGACTATAACCCTGTAGAGGCGACTATAACCCTGTAGAGGTGACTATAACCCTGTAGAGGTGACTATAAACCTGTAGAGGTGACTATAACCCTGTAGAGGTGACTATAACCCTGTAGAGGCGACTATAACCCCGTAGAGGTGACTATAACCCTGTAGAGGTGACTATAAACCTGTAGAGGTGACTATAACCCTGTAGAGGTGACTATAACCCTGTAGAGGTGACTATAAACATGTAGAGATGACTATAAACCTGTAGAGGTGACTATAACCCTGTAGAGGTGACTATAACCCTGTAGAGGTGACTATAACCCTGTAGAGGTGACTATAAACCTGTAGAGGCGACTATAACCCTGTAGAGTTGACTATAAACCTGTAGAGGTGACTATAACCCTGTAGAGGTGACTATAAACCAGTAGAGGTGACTATAACCCTGTAGAGTTGACTATAAACCTGTAGAGGTGACTATAACCCTGTAGAGGTGACTATAAACCAGTAGAGGTGACTATAACCCTGTAGAGGTGACTATAACCCTGTAGAGTTGACTATAAACCTGTAGAGGTGACTATAACCCTGTAGAGGTGACTATAACCCTGAAGAGGTGACTATAAACCTGTAGAGGTGACTATAACCCTGTAGAGGTGACTATAACCCTGTAGAGGTGACTATAACACTGTAGAGGTGACTATAACCCCGTAGAGGTGACTATAACCCTGTAGAGGTGACTATAACCCCGTAGAGGTGACTATAACCCTGTAGAGGTGACTATAACCCTGTAGAGGTGACTATAAACCTGTAGAGGTGACTATAACCCCGTAGAGGTGACTATAACCCCGTAGAGGTGACTATAACCCTGTAGAGATGACTATAAACCTGTAGAGGTGACTATAAACCTGTAGAGGTGACTATAACCCTGTAGAGGTGACTATAACCCCGTAGAGGTGACTATAACCCCGTAGAGGTGACTATAACCCCGTAGAGGTGACTATAACCCCGTAGAGGTGACTATAAACCTGTAGAGGTGACTATAAACCTGTAGAGGTGACTATAAACCTGTAGAGGTGACTATAACCCCGTAGAGGTGACTATAACCCTGTAGAGGTGACTATAAACCTGTAGAGGCGACTATAAACCTGTAGAGGTGACTATAACCCTGTAGAGGTGACTATAAACCTGTAGAGGTGACTATAAACCTGTAGAGGTGACTATAAACCAGTAGAGGTGACTATAAACCTGTAGAGGTGACTATAACCCCGTAGAGGTGACTATAAACCTGTAGAGGTGACTATAAACCAGTAGAGGTGACTATAAACCTGTAGAGGTGACTATAACCCCGTAGAGGTGACTATAACCCTGTAGAGGTGACTATAACCCTGTAGAGGTGACTATAAACCTGTGGATTCGGCTAGTTCAGCCACACCCGTTTTTGACAGGTGTATAAAATCGAGCACAAAGCCATGCAATCTCCATAGACAAGCAGTAGAATGGCCCGTACTGAAGAGCTCAGTGACATTCAACGTGGCACCGATATTACATTTTACATTTTAGTCATTTAGCAGACGCTCTTATCCAGAGCGACTTACAGGAGCAATTAGGGTTAAGTGCCTTGCTCAAGGGCACATTTACGTCATTTAGCAGACGCTCTTATCCAGAGCGACTTACAAATTGGTGCATTCACCCTATAGCCAGTGGGATAACCACTTTCCAAACATTTTTTTTTTTTTGGGGGGGGGTAGAAGGATTACTTTATCCTATCCCAGGTATTCCTTAAAGAGGTGGGGTTTCAAATGTCTCCGGAAGGTGGTGAGTGACTCCGCTGTCCTGGCGTCGTGAGGGAGCTTGTTCCACCATTGGGGTGCCAGAGCAGCGAACAGTTTTGACTGGGCTGAGCGGGAACTATGCTTCCGCAGAGGAAGGGGAGCCAGCAGGCCAGAGGTGGATGAACGCAATGCCCTCGTTTGGGTGTAGGGACTGATCAGAGCCTGAAGGTACGGAGGTGCCGTTCCCCTCACTGCTCCATAGGCAAGCACCATGGTCTTGTAACGGATGCGAGCTTCAACTGGAAGCCAGTGGAGTGTGCGGAGGAGGGGGTGACGTGAGAGAACTTGGGAAGGTTGAACACCAGACGGGCTGCGGCATTCTGGATGAGTTGTAGGGGTTTAATGGCACAGGCAGGGAGCCCAGCCAACAGCGAGTTGCAGTAATCCAGACGGGAGATGACAAGTGCCTGGATTAGGACCTGTGCCGCTTCCTGTGTAAGGCAGGGTCATACTCTCCGAATGTTGTAGAGCATGAACCTGCAGGATCGGGTCACCGCCTTGATGTTAGCGGAGAACGACAGGGTGTTGTCCAGGGTCACGCCAAGGCTCTTTGCACTCTGGGAGGAGGACACAACAGAGTTGTCAACCGTGATGGCGAGATCATGGAACGGGCAGTCCTTCCCCTGGAGGAAGAGCAGCTCCGTCTTGCCAGGGTTCAGCTTGAGGTGGTGATCCGTCATCCATACTGATATGTCTGCCAGACATGCAGAGATGCGATTCGCCACCTGGTTATCAGAAGGGGGAAAGGAGAAGATTAGTTGTGTATCGTCAGCGTAGCAATGATAGGAGAGGCCATGTGAGGATATGACAGAGCCAAGTGACTTGGTGTATAGGGAGAAAAGGAGAGGGCCTAGAACTGAGCCCTGGGGGACACCAGTGGTGAGAGCACGTGGTGCGGAGACAGCTTCTCGCCACGCCACTTGGTAGGAGCGACCGGTCAGGTAGGACGCAATCCAGGAGTGAGCCGTGCCGGTGATGCCCAGCTCGGAGAGGGTGGAGAGGAGGATCTGATGGTTCACAGTATCAAAGGCAGCAGACAGGTCTAGAAGGACAAGAGCAGAGGGGAGAGAGTTAGCTTTAGCAGTGCGGAGAGCCTCCGTGACACAGAGAAGAGCAGTCTCAGTTGAATGACCAGTCCTGAAACCTGACTGGTTTGGATCAAGAAGGTCATTCTGAGAGAGATAGCAAGAGAGTTGGCTAAAGACGGCACGCTCAATAGTTTTGGAAAGAAAAGAAAGAAGGGATACTGGTCTGTAGTTGTTGACATCAGTGGGATCGAGTGTTGTTTTTTTTAGAAGGGGTGCAACTCTCGCTCTCTTGAAGACGGAAGGGACATAGCCAGCGGTCAAGGATGAGTTGATCAGCGAGGTGAGGTAGGGGAGAAGGTCACCGGAGATGGTCTGGAGAAGAGAGGAGGGGATGGGGTCAAGCGGGCATGTTGTTGGGCGGCCTGCAGTCACTGGTCGCAAGATTTTATCTGGAGAGAGAGGGGAGAAAGAAGTCAAAGCATAGGGTAGGGCAGTGTGAGCAGGACCAGCAGTGTCATTAGACTTAACAAACGAGGATCGGATGTCGTCAACCTTCTTTTCAAAGTGATTGACGAAGTCATCCACAGAGAGGGAGGAGGGGGGGGGGGAGGGATTCAGCAGTGAGGAGAATGTGGCAAAGAGCTTCCTAGGGTTAGAGGCAGATGCTTGGAATTTAGAGTGGTAGAAAGTGGCCTTAGCAGCAGAAACAGATGAAGAAAATGTAGAGAGGAGGGAGTGAAAAGATGCCAGGTCGGCAGGGAGTTTAGTTTTCTTCCATTTCCGCTCAGCTGCCCGGAGGTCTGTTCTGTGAGCTCGCAATGAGTCGTCAAGCCACGGAGCTGGAGGGGAGGACCGAGCCGGCCGGGAGGATAGGGGACACAGGGAGTCAAAGGATGCAGAAAGGGAGGAGAGGAGGGTTGAGGAGGCAGAATCAGGAGATTGGAGGGAGAAGGATTGAGCAGAGGGAAGAGATGATAGGATGGAAGAGGAGAGAGTAGTGGGAGAGAGAGAGCGAAGGTTGCGGCGGCGCGTTACCATCTGTGTAGGGGCAGAGTGAGTAGTGTTGGAGGAGAGCGAGAGAGAAAAGGATACAAAGTAGTGGTCGGAGACATGGAGGGGAGTTGCAGTGAGATTAGTAGAAGAGCAACATCTAGTAAAGATGAAGTCAAGCGTATTGCCTGCCTTGTGAGTAGGGGGGACGGTGAGAGGGTGAGGTCAAAAGAGGAGAGGAGTGGAAAGAAGGAGGCAGAGAGAAATGAGTCAAATGTAGACGTAGGGAGGTTGAAATCCCCCAAAACTGTGAAGGGTGAGCCATCCTCAGGAAAGGAACTTATCAAGGCGTCAAGCTCATTGATGAACTCTCCAAGGGAACCTGGAGGGCGATAGATGACAAGGATATTAAGCTTAAATGGGCTAGTGACTGTGACAGCGTGGAATTCAAATGAGGAGATAGACAGATGGGTTAGGGGAAAAATTGAGAATGACCACTTGGGAGAGATGAGGATTCCTGTGCCACCACCCCTCTGACCAGATGCTCTCGGGGTATGCGAGAACACATGGTCAGACGAGGAGAGAGCAGTAGGAGTAGCAGTGTTTTCAGTGGTAATCCATGTTTCCGTCAGCGCCAGGAAGTCGAGGGACTGGAGGGTAGCATAGGCTGGGATGAAGTCAGCCTTGTTGGCAGCAGAACGGCAGTTCCAGAGGCTGCCTGAGACCTGGAACTCCAGGTGTGTGGTGCGTGCAGGGACCACCAGGTTAGAGAGGCAGCAGCCACGCGGTGTGAGGCGTTTGTGTAGCCTGTGCGGAGAGGAGAGAACAGGGATAGGCAGAGCCATAGTTGACAGGCTGTAGCAGATGGCTACAATAATGCAGAGGAGATCGGAATGAAATGAGCTAAACATCTGGGAAAGGAGAGAGCAAGGCCTCCCTCACCAAAAAAATATAACTCTCCCAACTTCCACCTCAGAAACTATAATTGTTTTACTGAACCACCCGAATAAAACTCTCCCAACTTCCACTTTAGAAATTAGAATTGTTGTAAACTACAGCGGTTCAATGTTTCAAGGACTAGACTCAACTTACTTTATTCAGCTAGCTAACTATGACGCCATAGCTAACTAGCATGCTAGCATCCAATAACACACAGTTTAGCACCAATGCTTGGTTACAACAAACTACCAATAGTGTGTTAACACACTAAACAGATAATTCGTGTCCGTGTCTAGTTCTTTCATAACGCAGCAATGATTAAACGTTGGCTAGCTAGCACAAAGATATTGTATTTAGCTACCACAGTACAGCCAGCTGGTAGTGTTGGCTAGCTAGCAATGGCTGCTGTGTTGACTTTGTTTGAAAAACGGCGTCGCTGCAAACGAATGTAGCTGGCTAAAAGGATATTGTATTTAGTTGCTACCGTTGCTAATAGCTACTAGCCAGCTAGTCCAAGTGGTGAGTTAGCTAGCTAGCTTCGTGCTACACCTGGCACCGCCGAATACAAAAGTAACCTACAATAACTACATACAACAACTACCCACAACAGCCCACGATGCCTACCTATAATACCTGACTACAATCTAAATACATAGTTTAAGCCTTACTCGACAAAGCCCAAGCTATGTATAAAGCCAAACTTACCCAACGCCAGCTAACTGGGTGGCAGACTGCAATCAGTAGCTGTAATTAAGTACAGCAGCCACCAACCACCTAACGTTAATGCCTCGGATAATGAGGTTAGAAAAACAGCTGAATGGTAGGTAGCTAGCTGGCTCAATTACAGGTACTCTTAAGCGTGAAATAACATTGGAAACAACTAACCACAGTTGCTAAAAGTTACCAGTAGCTACCCGCTAGCTAGCTAGCTTTGTTGGTCCAAGTAGTGGGTTAGCTAGCACTCGTAGCTTCGCGGGGTCCGCCGAATACAATACTTACCTACAATAATTACCTACAATAACCTACAATAACCTACAATAACTACCTAAGTAAACTACCTATAATACCTGACTACAATACCTACCTACAATCTAAATACATGGTTTAAGCTTTACTCAACATCATATAAGAAGCCAAGCTTACCTCCTGCTAGAGAAAACACAATCTCTCCCGACCACCGCGCCACCGCTGGATGCCACCTTTCCAACAAGTCAGTTCCTCAAATGTCTGCCCTGCTAGAGCTGCCCCGGTCAACTGTAAGTGCTGTTATTGTGAAGTGGAAACGTCTAGGAGCAACAACGGCTCAGCCGTGAAGTGGTAGGCCACAAAAGCTCACGGAACGGGACCGCCGAGGGCTGAAGCACGAAAAAAATTTTGTCGGGAGCTTCATGAAATGGGTTTCCATGGCCGAGCAGACACAAGTCTAAGATCACCATGCGCAATGCCAAGCGTCGGCTGGAGTGGTGTAAAGCTTGCCGCCATTGGACTCTGGAGCAGTGGAAACGCGTTCTCTGGAGTGATGAATCACGCTTCACCATCTGGCAGTCCGACGGACGAATCTGGGTTTGGCGAATGCCAGGAGAACGCTACCTGCCCAAATGCGTAATGCCAACTGTAAAGTTTGGTGGAGGAGGAATAATGGTCTGGGGCTGTTTTTCATGGTTCGGGCTAGGCCCCTTAGTTCCAGTGAAGGGAATTCTTAACGCTACAGCATACAATGACATTCTAGACGATTCTGTGCTTCCAACTTTGTGGCAACAGTTTGGGGAAGGCCCTTTCCTGTTTCAGCATGACAATGCCCCCATGCACAAAGCGAGGTCCATACAGAAATGGTGTGTCGAGATCGGTGTGGAAGAACTTGACGGGCCTGCACATAACCCTGACCTCAACCCATCGAACACCTTTGGGATGAATTGGAACGCTGACTGCGAGCCAGGCCTAATCGCCCAACATCAGTGTCCGACCTCACTAATGCTCTTGTGACTGAATGGAAGCAAGTCCTCCCCGTTCCAACATCAAGTGGAAAGCCTTCCCAGAAGAGTGGAGGCTGTTATAGCAGCAAAGGGGGGACCAACTCCATATTAATGCCCATGATTATGGAATGAGATGTTGGACCAGCAGGTGTCCACATACATTTGGTCTTGTAGCGTAGTCATATGGAGTCTCTGTAGCTGTTTCTTGTCCTCTCCTCTGTGTTGTGCGCCTTCCCTCTCTGGTGCTATCTCAATCAGTCTTTTCTTGATTCATTGCATCCTCTCTCCTCACATCCTTCTCAAAATGCACTGGAGAAGTAGGTCCAAGGGGAAGGAACTTGAACCTTTCCCTCCAATACGGTTGAGGTGGCGATAAGATAGGTAGCAAGGAATTGCGGAAAGACGAATTGAGATATTTCCCCTGTCCCGAAAGCCCTGTGGGGCCCCCCCCTGCAGGTCTGGGGGTCTGGTCCTCCTCTCCCCTGCAGGTCTGGGGGTCTGGTCTGGCCCTCCTCTCCCCTGCAGGTCTGGGGGTCTGGCCCTCCTCTCCCCTGCAGGTCTGGGGGTCTGGTCCTCCTCTCCCCTGCAGGTCTGGGGGTCTGGCCCTCCTCTCCCCTGCAGGTCTGGGGGTCTGGCCCTCCTCTCCCCTGCAGGTCTGGGGGTCTGGCCCTCCTCTCCCCTGCAGGTCTGGGGGTTTGGTCCTCCTCTCCTCTGCAGGTCTGGGGGTCTGGTCTGGCCCTCCTCTCCCCTGCAGGTCTGGGGGTCTGGCCCTCCTCTCCCCTGCAGGTCTGGGGGTCTGGTCTGGCCCTCCTCTCCCCTGCAGGTCTGGGGGTCTGGTCTGGCCCTCCTCTCCCCTGCAGGTCTGGGGGTCTGGTCCTCCTCTCCCCTGCAGGTCTGGAGGTCTGGTCTGGCCCTCCTCTCCACTGCAGGTCTGGGGGTCTGGTCCTCCTCTCCCCTGCAGGTCTGGGGGTCTGGTCCTCCTCTCCCCTGCAGGTCTGGGGGTCTGGTCCTCCTCTCCCCTGCAGGTCTGGGGGTCTGGCCCTCCTCTCCCCTGCAGGTCTGGGGGTCTGGCCCTCCTCTCCCCTGCAGGTCTGGGGGTCTGGTCCTCCTCTCCCCTGCAGGTCTGGGGGTCTGGCCCTCCTCTCCCCTGCAGGTCTGGGGGTCTGGTCCTCCTCTCCCCTGCAGGTCTGGGGGTCTGGGCCTCCTCTCCCCTGCAGGTCTGGGGGTCTGGCCCTCCTCTCCCCTGCAGGTCTGGGGGTCTGGCCCTCCTCTCCCCTGCATGTCTGGGGGTCTGGTCCTCCTCTCCCCTGCAGGTCTGGGGGTCTGGCCCTCCTCTCCCCTGCAGGTCTGGGGGTCTGGTCCTCCTCTCCCCTGCAGGTCCGGGGGTCTGTCCCTCCTCTCCCCTGCAGGTCTGGGGGTCTGGCCCTCCTCTCCCCTGCAGGTCTGGGGGTCTGATCTGGCCCTCCTCTCCCCTGCAGGTCTGGGGGTCTGGTCTGGCCCTCCTCTCCCCTGCAGGTCTGGGGGTCTGGTCCTCCTCTCCCCTGCAGGTCTGGGGGTCTGGCCCTCCTCTCCCCTGCAGGTCTGGGGGTCTGGTCTGGTCCTCCTCTCCCCTGCAGGTCTGGGGGTCTGGTCCTCCTCTCCCCTGCAGGTCTGGGGGTCTGGTCCTCCTCTCCCCTGCAGGTCTGGGGTCTGGCCCTCCTCTCCCCTGCAGGTCTGGGGGGTCTGGTCCTCCTCTCCCCTGCAGGTCTGGGGGTCTGGCCCTCCTCTCCCCTGCAGGTCTGGGGGTCTGGTCCTCCTCTCCCCTGCAGGTCTGGGGGTCTGGCCCTCCTCTCCCCTGCAGGTCTGGGGGTCTGGCCCTCCTCTCCCCTGCAGGTCTGGGGGTCTGGCCCTCCTCTCCCCTGCAGGTCTGGGGGTCTGGCCCTCCTCTCCCCTGCAGGTCTGGGGGTCTGGTCTGGCCCTCCTCTCCCCTGCAGGTCTGGGGGTCTGGCTCTCCTCTCCCCTGCAGGTCTGGGGGTCTGGTCTGGCCCTCCTCTCCCCTGCAGGTCTGGGGGTCTGGTCCTCCTCTCCCCTGCAGGTCTGGGGGTTTGTCCCTCCTCTCCCCTGCAGGTCTGGGGGTCTGGTCCTCCTCTCCCCTGCAGGTCTGGGGGTCTGGTCTGGCCCTCCTCTCCCCTGCAGGTCTGGGGGTCTGGTCTGGCCCTCCTCTCCCCTGCAGGTCTGGGGGTCTGGTTGGCCTTCCTCTCCCCTGCAGGTCTGGGGGTCTGGTCTGGCCCTCCTCTCCCCTGCAGGTCTGGGGGTCTGGTCCTCCTCTCCCCTGCAGGTCTGGGGGTCTGGCCCTCCTCTCCCCTGCAGGTCTGGGGGTCTGGCCCTCCTCTCCCCTGCAGGTCTGGGGGTCTGGTCTGGCCCTCCTCTCCCCTGCAGGTCTGGGGGTCTGGCCCTCCTTTCCCCTGCAGGTCTGGGGGTCTGGCCCTCCTCTCCCCTGCAGGTCTGGGGGTCTGGCCCTCCTCTCCCCTGCAGGTCTGGGGGTCTGGTCTGGCCCTCCTCTCCCCTGCAGGTCTGGGGGTCTGGCCCTCCTCTCCCCTGCAGGTCTGGGGGTCTGGCCCTCCTCTCCCCTGCAGGTCTGGGGGTCTGGCCCTCCTCTCCCCTGCAGGTCTGGGGGTCTGGTCCTCCTCTCCCCTGCAGGTCTGGAGGTCTGGTCCTCCTCTCCCCTGCAGGTCTGGGGGTCTGGTCCTCCTCTCCCCTGCAGGTCTGGGGGTCTGGTCTGGCCCTCCTCTCCCCTGCAGGTCTGGGGGTCTGGCCCTCCTCCCCCTGCAGGTCTGGGGGTCTGGCCCTCCTCTCCCCTGCAGGTCTGGGGGTCTGGCCCTCCTCTCCCCTGCAGGTCTGGGGGTCTGGTCTGGCCCTCCTCTCCCCTGCAGGTCTGGGGGTCTGGTCCTCCTCTCCCCTGCAGGTCTGAGGGTCTGGCCCTCCTCTCCCCTGCAGGTCTGGGGGTCTGGTCCTCCTCTCCCCTGCAGGTCTGGGGGTCTGGTCTGGCCCTCCTCTCCCCTGCAGGTCTGGGGGTCTGGTCTGGCCCTCCTCTCCCCTGTCTTTTATACAGGTAACGAGTTCAACCAGTAAGAATTCCGGCTCTCACAGACCTGTTAGTTTTTCTTTAAGAAGCCCTCCTGTTCTCCACTCATTACCTGTATTAACTGCACCTGTTTAAACTCGTTACCTGTATAAAAGACACCTGTCCACACACTCAATCAAACAGACTCCAACCTCTCCACAACGGCCAAGACCAGAGAGCTGTGTAAGGACATCAGGGATAAAATTGTAGACCTGCACAAGGCTGGGATGGGCTACATGACAATAGGCAAGCAGCTTGGTGAGAAGGCAACAACTGTTGGCGCAATTATTAGAAAATGGAAGAAGTTCAAGATCTTGCATGGAGCCCCCTCGGTCTGGGGCTCCATGCAAGATCTCACCTCGTGGGGCATCAATGATCATGAGGAAGGTGAGGGATCAGCCCAGAACTACACAGCAGGACCTGGTCAATGACCTGAAGAGAGCTGGGACTACAGTCTCAAAGAAAACCATTAGTAACACACTACGCGTCATGGATTAAAATCCTGAAAACACATGCAAGGTCCCCCTGCTCAAGCCAGCGCATGTCCAGGCCCGTCTGAAGTTTGCCAATGACCATCTGGATGATCCAGAGGAGGAATGGGAGAAGGTCATGTGGTCTGATGAGACAAAAATAGAGCTTTTTGGTCTAAACTCCACTCGCCGTGTTTGGAGGAAGAAGAAGGATGAGTACAACCCCAAGAACACCATCCCAACTGTGAAGCATGGAGGTGGAAACATCATTATTTGGGGATGCTTTTCTGCAAAGGGGACAGGACGACTGCACCGTATTGAGGGGAGGATGGATGGGGCCATGTATCGTGAGATCTTGGCCAACAACCTCCTTCCCTCAGTAAGAGCATTGAAGATGGGTCGTGGCTGGGTCTTCCAGCATGACAACGACCCGAAACACACAGCCAGGGCAACTAAGGAGTGGCTCCGTAAGAAGCATCTCAAGGTTTGGAGTGGCCTAGCCAGTCTCCAGACCTGAACCCAATAGAAAATCTTTGGAGGGAGCTGAAAGTCCGTATTGCCCAGCGACAGCCCCGAAACCTGAAGGATCTGGAGAAGGTCTATATGGAGGAGTGGGCCAAAATCCCTGCTGCAGTGTGTGCAAACCTGGTCAAGACCTACAGGAAACGTATGAAAAGGTTTCTGTACCAAATATTAAGTTCTGCTTTTCTGATGTATCAAATACTTATGTCATGCAATAAAATGCAAATTAATTACTTAAAAATCATACAATGTGATTTTCTGGTCTCTCACAGTTGAAATGTACCTATGATACAAATTACAGACCTCTACATGCTTTGTAAGTAGGAAACAAAGCCGATTTTGCAGGTTATCAAATACTTGTTCTCCCTACTGTATATAAACTCTGGATTGCTGATGCTATGTATTGTGTGTGTGTGTGTGTGTGTGTGTGTGTGTGTGTGTGTGTGTGTGTGTGTGTGTGTGTGTGTGTGTGTGTGTGTGTGCGCACATGTGTGTGTAAAACTACTAACTACACTGAGTGTACAAAACATTAGGAACACCTGCTCTTTCCATGACATAGACTGACCAGGTGAATCCAGGTGAAAGCTATGATCCCTTATTGATGTCACTTGTTAAATCCACTTCTAGATGAAGGGGAGTGCTAGTCCCCAGTAGGAGCAGTCCTCCATAGGAATAAACGGAATTCTACAGTATTAAATTAAGTGTGGACAGTAACACTAGTACTTTCAAAAAAATAATACTTTAAGGAAAATATTTTTTATTTTAGTTCACATAATTTAATTTAAAAGTATGCATTAAGGTGTCTGTAATATAATAAACGTGGCAAAAACAAATAGACGTGAGTAAATGCATTTCTACAGCTTCCAAAATAAACATATATTACAACGGTGGGGGAGTTCCAAGGTGGAGGCGCAGTGGCTTCAAAACAGCGCCCCCTGGTAGTCATCTACTGTAAATACATAGAAATCATTGGTTGAATCTCATAACAGCTTCATTATGTAGTTGGGTTGAGTCTCTCTTTTGCAAAGTGTAAGAATCTTAATTAGATGTTTCTTCCTTCTTGTTTGTTCTTCATCCAATTACATCCAGTGTTATTTATTGTGAACCAGTCATCCAGAAATGTAAAACATACCACTGTGAATTCACCAACATAGTATTAGGCTGACGCTTGATGGGTTGTCATTTCTCATTTCACTTTCCCTTACTGAACTCTCTTACCATTTTAATAAATTGTTCTTTTCAGCCCACATCCTCTTCTCCCTCCTCCTGGTACTGCTGGTACTCAGACACCAGGTCCTTCATGTTGCTCTCGGCCTCAGTGAACTCCAGCTCATCCATGCCCTCCCCGGTGTACCAGTGCAGGAAGGCCTTGTGACAGAACGAGGCTGTGAACTGCTCAGAGATACGCTTGAACAGCTCCTGGATGGCCGTGCTGTTGCCGATAAAGGTGGCGGCCATCTTGAGGCCACGGGGGTGGGATGTCACAGACCGCGGTCTTGACGCTGTTGGGGATCCATTCCACGAAGTAGCTGCTAGTTCTTGTTCTGGACGTTCAGCATCTGCTTGTCCACCTCCGTGGACATGCGGCCACGGTAGATGGCGGCCACAGTGAGGTAGTCCTCTGTAGCTCAATTGGTAGAGCATGGCGCTTGTAACGCCAGGGTAGTGGGTTCGATCCCCGGGACCACCCATAAGTATAAATGTATGCGCACATGACTGTAAGTCGCTTTGGATAAAAGCGTCTGCTAAATGGCATATTATTATTATTATAAGGGGGTGCAGGCGGGGGAAGGGGATCATGTTGACAGCTAGCTTACGCAGGGCAGCATTCAGCTGGCCAGGGAACCTCAAGCAGGTAGTGACTCCACTCATGGTGGCTGACACCAGGTGATTCAGATCACCGTATGTGGGGGGTGGTCAACTTCAGGGTACGGAAGCAGATATCGTACAAGGCTTCATTGTCTATGCAATAGGTTTCATCGGTGTTCTCTACAAGCTGGTGAACTGAGAGGGTAGCATTATAAGGCTCAACAACAGTGTCTGATACTTTGGGAGAGGGCACCACGCTAAAGGTGTTCATGAATTCGGTCTGGGTATTCTTCACGGATTTTAGAGTTCCCCATGCCGGATTCTGTGTCTCCACCCAGGGAGTGAGTGAGTTGGAATCCCTGTAGACAGCCACAGCTCTCTGCCTCTTTCCTCACCTCTTCCAGAACAGTCCATCAGCTCCTCTGTGTAGTGGCCTTTAGCTTAGTTGTTACCAGCACCACTCTGCCCTGTGAGCAGAAAGCACACAACATGTTTATAAATGTTAGACATTTTCAATAGTAATTTAGAGGTAGAGACCCCACATTAACAAGCATACGTACACCCCCCCCAACTCAACTTAGCTAGTTGAAGTTATTTGTGTTGTATGACCTGAGTGATTAGGCTACACATTGAACATCTTTGACAGATGACACCCCCATGATATCTATGCTAGCAAGTAGTTAGCTAACGCTACAAAATCCAATTTCCCAAAGACAAAGTTATCTGGTATAAATATTTGTCCAAATGGTCCAGACCGAACTGCATCCAATAGGAGGAAGGTATGTCCCCAGAGCTGGTGGATCCTGGTGGATCCTGGTGGATCCTGGTGGATCTGGAAACATATTTCCCTGCTATTGTTGGAACACAAATACAATAGAATCAACGTCAGATACTCAAACTAAAAAGTTACATTTAGTGAACTGCTGATGCAGTTTTATTGGTTGTGTGTTTTTACCCATCAGTTGCCTCATTGTAGTAGACATTTATCCTCTCCAGCTGAAGGTTGCTGTCCCCATGGTATGTCCCTGTTGGAGCTATTCCATGCTCATCACTAATCATCTCCCAAAACGAATAAAAAACTAATAAAAATCAGTTAGCTAGGACGGTGGCAACCTGAACAGACATAGCTACCTTACGTTAATCAACGTGGCGAACTTGGTAGCTAGCTAACGTTAGCTACATGTGGTCAGTAGACTAGATAATGTTAGCTAGCAAGCTCAAGGTCAAACAACGTTAGCTAGCCTAGCTAACGTTAACCGTTAGCTAAGTTGACGTTAGCGCGGCCTTTAGCTAACACATTATTGAGCAAACAGCAGATAGCTAGCTAAATGTATAGCTAATCATCAACATAACTCACCTTGGCGCCGATCTGATTTCCACCCGTTTGGAGGTGAACAATTTCCCTCATTTTACTATTATGTGACGATAAATACTTAATATATTAAATAAAATATTTAATAAATGGTTGCTAAATCTATTAACCACCAAACCGATCAATGACTTTTCTGTAACTCCCCTTCATCTACACTGATTGAAGTGGATTTAACAAGTGACATCAATATGGGATCATAGATTTCACCTGGATTCACCTGGTCAGTCTATGTCATGGAAAGAGCAGGTGTTCCTAATGTTTTGTACACTCAGTGTAGTTAGTAGTTTTACACACACATGTGCGCACACACACACACACACACACACACACACACACACACACACACATTTTGAAGTTTTGCTGCTACAGAATGAGAGTCCTAAAATCCATAGTAATCCATTGTCGGCTCCAGCTTCCTCAACAAAGCCCAATTTAAGACCCATTTCTTCAGTTTACTTTTCCAATCCAAGCCCTTTCGCCACATGGGAGCAGAGAGACAATGAATCAAAATGCAACACAAAAGAAGGGCAAAAAAACAAGTCAAAATGAGAAAAATGTTGTGTGAGAGAGAGAGTAGAGAGAGAGAGAGAGAGAGAGAGAGAGAGAGAGAGAGAGAGAGTAGAGAGAGAGAGAGAGAGAGAGAGAGAGAGAGAGAGAGAGAGAGAGAGAGAGAGAGAGAGAGAGAGAGAGAGAGAGAGAGAGAGAGAGAGAGAGAGAGAGAGAGAGAGAGAGAGAGAGGGAGAGAGAGAGAGAGAGAGAGAGAGAGAGAGAGAGAGAGAGAGAGAGAGAGAGAGAGAGAGAGAGAGAGAGAGAGAGAGAGAGAGAGAGAGAGAGATGACAGTAGATTACAATTGGTTGGTGGGTTTCTTTCGAAAAGCCTTTTTTTTTGTCCATTAAAATAACATCAAATTGATCAGAAATACAGTGTAGACATTGTTAATGTTAGAGTTAGTTATATTTCCTGGTCTCTCTCTGTGTGTGTGTAATGAACCACATGTCTGTCTGTGTGCGTGTGGTGTGGTGTGGTGTGGTGTGTGTGTGTGTGTGTGTGGTGTGTGTGTGTGGTTTGTGTGGTGTGTGTGTGGTGTGTGTGTGTGTGGTGTGTGGTGTGTGTGTGTGTGTGGTGCGTGTGTGTGGTGTGTGTGTGTGTGTGGTGTGTGTGTGTGTGTGTGGTGTGTGTGTGTGTGTGGTGTGTGTGTGTGGTGTGGTGTGGTGTGTGTGTGGTGTGGTGTGTGTGTGGTGTGTGGTGTGTGTGGTGTGTGGGTGTGTGGTGTGTGTGTGTGTGGTGTGTGGTGTGTGTGGTGTGTGGTGTGTGTGTGTGTGTGTGTGTGGTGCGTGTGTGTGCAGTAGCCCTAAATGACTGTCTCTCTGTCGTGAAAGTGTTTGTCCCAGGAAGCACAGCGGCGCTGTCCATCTTCCTCCTCTCTCTTCCTCTTATTGCCCGGCCCGGTGGGAACGTGAGGCACCTCTTTCTTTCTCTGCCTGCTGATTCCCCCTCTTTTCCATCTCAACCAGGAGAAGGGAGAGCAGAATAATCTATCTAATCCCCAGGGAGAGGTCTGTCGGTCGGACTGGAAGAAAGAGACCAGACAATTTGAGAGATTGGTGTTTTTTTTTTATTCTGAGCCGAGCATAAAAGGGGTGAATGAGATATTCCATCTGTCCAGTTCTGAAATGTCTGTCAACGCCACGTCACGTCTTTATGCTGAACTTCCACCAGCACATCATCTTTATGCCTTTACACAACAGTAATGTCCTCTTGTACCTCTCCTTCTCTTTCTGTCTCTCTGTTACAGGGTGTTATGATGAGTTTCTGGTATTGAGAAGTTCAAGATGCAAGAATTTACTTAGACATTCTGTGGAGATTTTATTTACATTTTTACATTTTAGTCATTTTAGCAGACGCTCTTATCCAGAGCGACTTACAGTTAGTGAGTGCATACATTATTATTTTATTTTTTTCATACTGGCCCCCACGTGGGAATCGAACCCACAACCCTGGCGTTGCAAACGCCATGCTCTACCAACTGAGCTACATCCCTGCCGGCCATTCCCTCCCCTACCCTGGACGACGCTGGGCCAATTGTGCGCCGCCCCATGGGTCTAGCTTTTATACCAAGTATTTATTGGATCGCGAGCTCGTGGGTTCATCTAACAAACGGACATGGCTTTGCCCTTCGTCAGTTGAACTAACTTGAACAAAGGAAACACTCTACCTTATATACCTTCTGTTACCATCTTCCTGGCATACATCTGGCAAGTCTCCATGGGCACTCCCTGTCTTTGATGTTCATCACTCTTTACCCCAAGTCACTATCCTGCCCATCACTCATGCTATCCTAAACATCACTAATCTACCTTGACTTAAGGAATGTAGACTTCATGGCTCCAAACCACTCTTATGTATTTGTCCTCTTGCTCAGTTGTGCACCGGGGCCACTCCTCTTTCTATTCTGGTTAGAGACAGTTTGCGCTGTTCTGTGAAGGAAGTAGTACACAGCGTTGTACGAGATCTTCAGTTTCTTGGCAATTTCTCGCATGGAATAGCCTTCATTTCTCAGAACAAGAATAGACTGATGAGTTTCAGAAGAAAGTTCGTTGTTTCTGGCCATTTTGAGCCCGTAATAAAACCCACAATTGCTGATGCTCCAGATACTCAACTAGTCTCAAGAAGGCCAGTTTTATTGCTTCTTTAATCTGCACAACAGTTTTCAGCTGTGCTAACATAATTGCAAAATGATTTTCTGATTATCAATTAGCCTTTTAAAATGATAAACTTGGATTAGCAAACACAACGTGCCATTGGAGCACAGGATTGATGGTTGCTGATAATGGGCCTCTGTACGCCTATGTAGATATTCCATATAATAATCTGCCGTTTCCAGCTACAATAGCCATTTACAACATTAACAATGTCTACACTGTATTTCTGATCAATTTGATGTTATTTTAATGGACAAAAAAAATAGGCTTTTCTTTCGAAAACAAGGACATTTCTAAGTGACCCCAAACTTTTGAACGGTAGTTTATATATTATTTATTTTATTTATTATTATTTTAAATATTTACACCAACACTTCTACTTCCAGCTTATACATACTGTATAGATTTTACGGACACAGTATATTTTACATTAGTTCTCTTTTGTTTGTTTTTAGTCCCAGCCTTCAACTACCCGCAACCCCTCCCATCTATCTCTGAAGACCATCCAGTTTTGGTCTCTAGCTGCCATATATTTTTCCAATGTGCTGTGATGTTTCACAAAAGTTCTGAAACGTTCTATTCTCATAGTTTCTACAGATCGTAAATTAAAGATAAAAATGTTTTGCTAAGAGTATTATTCTATTATTGATCAATTGACTAGGACTTTTCAAATCACCCAGCAGCGCTATTTGTAGAGTTTGCTTCAAGTAATTGGTGCAATTTTTCAGCCATTCCTGAACCTGCAACCAAAAACAAGCTACATATGGGCAGTACCAATACAAGTGATCTAATGATTCTGTCTCTTCGCAGCAAAATCTACAGAGCTGGGATGGTTGTATCCCCGATATATATATAACATTATATTGGTTACAAGAATTTTGTATAATCATTTACATTGGAAAAACTGTACGTTTTGAATCCGGCGTTGTTTTGTGTATCAGTTCATAAACCATATCAAATCAAATGTTATTTGTCACATACACGTGTTTAGCAGATATTATTGCGGGTGTAGCAAAATGCTTGTGCTTCTAGCTCCGACAGTGAAGTAATATCTAACAATTTCACAACATATACCCAATACACACATATCAAAGTAAGGAATGGAATTAAGAATATATACATATATGGACAAGTGTAATAGTGTGATGTTGTTCCCCTAGATAATTCACCAAGCTGCACACAAGGACCAGTTCATGTAGGCCAGGTCAAGAGGGGATGTTAATAAGTTAATAATAATAATAATAATTCAATGTGTTTTCTTTATTTAATTACAGCTGCATAGCTAATGTTATTTTTTGGTGTACACATAAAAAAAAAAAAATCTATATTGTAAATACACCTGATTGTAAAAGTTTTGTATATTTTTGGTTTGGTCCATCGCGGGTTATCTGTACTTACGTACCCTCTTAGTGTTCTCTTTAGCCTGAGCTTCAACTAGCCAGGTGCCCGAGAGCCGAGGCTGCACCAAGGGCTAACATATTGTGTGTTGTCTCTTCGTGTGCAGGTCGAATAAAAATGATCCAACCAGCAGACCTCCAGTTGTGGCAGTGTCCTAATTAAAAGTACACAACACAGAACCAACCACGAGCCAATGACAGAGCGGCATGAACTAAGATACAGTAGAATATTATAGAATACAGGATATACAGTGGGGAAAAAAAGTATTTAGTCAGCCACCAATTGTGCAAGTTCTCCCACTTAAAATGATGAGAGAGGCCTGTAATTTTCATCATAGGTACACGTCAACTATGACAGACAAAATGAGATTTTTTTTTCCAGAAGATCACATTGTAGGATTTTTAATGAATTTATTTGCAAATTATGATGGAAAATAAGTATTTGGTCAATAACAAAAGTTTCTCAATACTTTGTTATATACCCTTTGTTGGCAATGACACAGGTCAAACGTTTTCTGTAAGTCTTCACAAGGTTTTCACACACTGTTGCTGGTATTTTGGATCATTCCTCCATGCAGATCTCCTCTAGAGCAGTGATGTTTTGGGGCTATCGCTGGGCAACACAGACTTTCAACTCCCTCCAAAGATTTTCTTTGGGGTTGAGATCTGGAGACTGGCTAGGCCACTCCAGGACCTTGAAATGCTTATTACGAAGCCACTCCTTCGTTGCCCGGGAGGTGTGTTTGGGATCATTGTCATGCTAAAAGAACCCAGCCACGTTTCATCTTCAATGCCCTTGCTGATGGAAGGAGGTTTTCACTCAAAATCTCACGATACATGGCCCCATTCATTCTTTCCTTTACACGGATCAGTCGTCCTGGTCCCTTTGCAGAAAAACAGCCCTAAAGCATGAAGTTTCCACCCCCATGCTTCACAGTAGGTATGGTGTTCTTTGGATGCAACTCAGCATTCTTTGTCCTCCAAACACGATGAGTTGAGTTTTTACAAAAAAGTTCTATTTTGGTTTCATCTGACCATATGACATTCTCCCAAACTTCAGACGGGCCTGGACATGTACTGGCTTAAGCAGGGGGACACGTCTGGCAATGCAGGATTTGAGTCCCTGGCGGAGTAGTGTGTTACTGATGGTAGGCTTTGTTACTTTGGTCCCAGCTCTCTGCAGGTCATTCACTAGGTCCCCCCGTGTGGTTCTGGGATTTTTGCTCACCGTTCTTGTGATCATTTTGACCCCACGGGGTGAGATCTTGCGTGGAGCCCCAGATCGAGGGAGATTATCAGTGGTCTTGTATGTCTTCCATTTCCTAATAATTGCTCCCACAGTTGATTTCTTCAAACCAAGCTGCTTACCTATTGCAGATTCAGTCTTCCCAGCCTGGTGCAGGTCTACAATTTTGTTTCTGGTGTCCTTTGACAGCTCTTTGGTCTTGACCATAGTGGAGTTTGGAGTGTGACTGTTTGAGGTTGTGGACAGGTGTCTTTTATACTGATAACAAGTTCAAACAGGTGCCATTAATACAGGTAACGAGTGGAGGACAGAGGAGCCTCTTAAAGAAGAAGTTACAGGTCTGTGAGAGCCAGAAATCTTGCTTGTTTGTAGGTGACCAAATACTTATTTTCCACCATAATTTGCAAATAAATTCATTAAAAATCCTACAATGTGATTTTCTGGATTTTTTTTCCTCAATTTGTCTGTCATAGTTGACGTGTACCTATGATGAAAATGACAGGCCTCTCTCATCTTTTTAAGTGGGAGAACTTGCACAATTGGTGGCTGACTAAATACTTTTTTTCCCCACTGTACATTTGAGATGAGTAATGCAAGATATGTAAACATTATTAAAGTGACTTGTGTTCCATTTCTTAAAGTGGCCAGTGATTTCAACAGGCAGCAGCAGCCTCTAATGTGCTAGTGATGGCTATTTAACAGTCTGATGGCCTTGAGATAGAAGCTGTTTTTCAGTCTCTCGGTCCCAGCTTTGATGCACCTGTACTGACCTCGCCTTCTGGATGATAGCGGGGTGAACAGGCAGTGGCTCGGGTGATTGACGTCCTTGATTATCTTTTTGGCCTTCCTGTGACATCGGGTGCTGTAGGTAGGTGTCCTGGAGGGCGGGTAGTTTGCCCCTGGTAATGTGTTGGGCAGACCACACCACACAATACCCCATAATGAGAAAGCGAAAACAGGTTTTAGCATATTTATTTTAAATAGAAAAAACAGAAATACCTTATTCACATAAGTATTCAGACCCTTTGCTATGAGACTCGAAATTGAGCTCAGGTGGAGTCCACCTGTGGTAAATTCAATCAATTGGTCATGATTTGGAAAGGCACAAAACAGTCTATATAAGATCCTACGGTTGACAGTGCATGTCAGAGCAAAAACCAAGCTCACAGGATTGTGACGAGGCACAGATCTGGGGAAGGGTACCAAAATATTTCTTCAGCACAGTGGCCTCCATCATTCTTAAATGGAAGAAGTTTGGAACCACCAAGACTCTTCCTAGAGCTGGCCGCCGGGCCAAACTGAGCAATCGAGAGAGAAGGGCCTTGGTCAGGGAGGTGACCAAGAACCCGATGGTCACTCTGTCAGAAATCCAGAGTTCCTCTGTGGAGATGGGAGAACCTTCCAGAAGGACAACCATCTCTGCAGCACTCCACCAATCAGGCCTTTATGGTAGAGTGGCCAGACGGAAGCCACTCCTCAGTAAAAGGCACATGACAGCCAGCTTGGAGTTTGCCAAAAGGCACCTAAAGGACTCTCAGACCATGAGAAACAAGATTCTCTGGTCTGATGAAACCAAGATTGAACTCTTTGGCCTGAATGCCAAGCGTCACGTCTGGAGGAAACCTGGCACAATCCCTACGGTGAAGCATGGTGGTGGCAGCATCATGCTGTGGGGATGTTTTTCAGCGGCAGGGACTGGGAGACTAGTCAGGATCGAGGGAAAGATGAACGGAGCAAAGTACAGAGAGATCCTTGATGAAAGACTGCTCCGGAGCGCTCAGGACCTCAGACTGGGGCGAAGGTTCACCTTCCAACAGGACAACGACCCTAAGCACACAGCCAAGACAACGCAGGAGTGGCTTCGGGACAAGTCTCTGAATGTCCTTGAGTGGCCCAGCCAGAGCCCGGACTTGAACCCGATCGAACATGTCTGGAGAGACCTGAAAATAGCTGTGCAGCGACGCTCCCCATCCAACCTGACAGAGCTTGAGAGGATCTGCAGAGAAGAATGGGAGAAACTCCCCAAAAACAGGTGTGCCAAGTTTGTAGCGTCATACCCAAGAAGACTCGAGGCTGTAATCGCTGCCAAAGGTGCTTCAACAAAGTACTGAGTAAAGGGTTTGAATACTTAAGTAAATGTGATATTTCCGTTGTTTAGTTTTTATAAATTTCCTAAAATTCCTATAAACCTGTTTTTGCTTTGTCATTATGGGGTATTGTGTGTAGATTGATGAGGAAAATGTTTTATTTAATCCATTGTAGAGTAAGGCTGTAATGTAACAAAATGCGGAAAAAGTCAAGGGGTCTGAATACTTTCCGAATGCACTGTACTCACAGGCCCAGGAGAGGGGGCCCCACCTCAGGACCAGGAGAGGGGGCCCCACCTCAGGACCAGGAGAGGGGGCCCCACCTCAGTATACAGACAGGACCAGGAGAGGGGGCCCCACCTCAGTATACATACAGGACCAGGAGAGGGGGCCCCACCTCAGGACCAGGAGAGGGGGCCCCACCTCAGTATACAGACAGGACCAGGAGGGGGGGCCCCACCTCAGTATACATACAGGACCAGGAGAGGGGGCCCCACCTCAGTATACAGGACCAGGAGAGGGGGCCCCACCTCAGTATACAGGACCAGGAGAGGGGGCCCCACCTCAGTATACAGACAGGACCAGGAGAGGGGGCCCCACCTCAGGACCAGGAGAGGGGGCCCCACCTCAGTATACAGACAGGACCAGGAGAGGGGGCCCCACCTCAGTATACAGACAGGACCTGGAGAGGGGGCCCCACCTCAGTATAGATACAGGACCAGGAGAGGGGGGGGCCCCACCTCAGTATACAGACAGGACCAGGAGAGGGGGCCCCACCTCAGTATACACACAGGACCACGAGAGGGGGGGCCCCACCTCAGTATACAGACAGGACCAGGAGAGGGGGCCCCACCTCAGGACCAGGAGAGAGGGTCCCCACCTCAGTATACAGACAGGACCAGGAGAGGGGGCCCCACCTCAGTATACAGACAGGACCAGGAGAGAGGGGGCCCCACCTCAGTATAGATACAGGACCAGGAGAGGGGGCCCCACCTCAGTATACACACAGGACCAGGAGAGGGGGGGCCCCACCTCAGTATACAGACAGGACCAGGAGAGGGGGCCCCACCTCAGTATACATACAGGACCAGGAGAGGGGGCCCCACCTCAGTATACAGGACCAGGAGAGGGGGCCCCACCTCAGTATACAGGACCAGGAGAGGGGGCCCCACCTCAGTATACAGACAGGACCAGGAGAGGGGGCCCCACCTCAGGACCAGGAGAGGGGCCCCACCTCAGTATACAGACAGGACCAGGAGAGGGGGCCCCACCTCAGTATACAGACAGGACCTGGAGAGGGGGCCCCACCTCAGTATAGATACAGGACCAGGAGAGGGGGGCGCCCCACCTCAGTATACAGACAGGACCAGGAGAGGGGGCCCCACCTCAGTATACACACAGGACCAGGAGAGGGGGGGCCCCACCTCAGTATACAGACAGGACCAGGAGAGGGGGCCCCACCTCAGGACCAGGAGAGAGGGGTCCCCACCTCAGTATACAGACAGGACCAGGAGAGGGGGCCCCACCTCAGTATACAGACAGGACCAGGAGAGAGGGGGCCCCACCTCAGTATAGATACAGGACCAGGAGAGGGGGCCCCACCTCAGTATACACACAGGACCAGGAGAGGGGGGGCCCCACCTCAGTATACAGACAGGACCAGGAGAGGGGGCCCCACCTCAGTATACAGACAGGACCAGGAGAGGGGGCCCCACCTCAGAATACAGACAGGACCAGGAGAGGGGGCCCCACCTCAGGACCAGGAGAGGGGGCCCCACCTCAGAATACAGACAGGACCAGGAGAGGGGGCCCCACCTCAGAATACAGACAGGACCAGGAGAGGGGGCCCCACCTCAGTATACATACAGGACCAGGAGAGGGGGCCCCACCTCAGTATACAGGACCAGGAGAGGGGGCCCCACCTCAGTATACAGACAGGATCAGGAGAGGGGGCCCCACCTCAGTATACAGACAGGACCAGGAGAGGGGGCCCCACCTCAGTATACAGACAGGACCAGGAGAGGGGGCCCCACCTCAGTATACAGACAGGACCAGGAGAGGGGGCCCCACCTCAGGACCAGGAGAGGGGGCCCCACCTCAGGACCAGGAGAGGGGGCCCCACCTCAGTATACATACAGGACCAGGAGAGGGGGCCCCACCTCAGTATACAGACAGGACCAGGAGAGGGGGCCCCACATCAGTATACAGACAGGACCAGGAGAGGGGCCCCCACCTCAGTATACAGACAGGACCAGGAGAGGGGGCCCCACCTCAGGACCAGGAGAGGGGGCCCCACCTCAGGACCAGGAGAGAGGGTGTATACTGGGGGCCCCCTTGTGGAGGGGGCCCCACCTCAGTATAGATACAGGACCAGGAGAGGGGGCCCCACCTCAGTATACATACAGGACCAGGAGAGGGGGCCCCACCTCAGTATACAGACAGGACCAGGAGAGGGGGCCCCACCTCAGTATACAGACAGGACCAGGATAGGGGCCCCCACCTCAGTATACAGACAGGACCAGGAGAGGGGGCCCCACCTCAGGACCAGGAGAGGGGGCCCCACCTCAGTATAGATACAGGACCAGGAGAGGGGGCGTGGGCTGGACTGGCAATAGAACCCTGCTTCAGCCCTCCCCTCCCTCTGGATCAGAATATCATTATATGGACGGCGGGACCTGATCCAGATGCTTTGTGAAAACAGGCCCAGACCTTAGACATTTGCACTGCTTGACACCTTGTGATCAATAAAGAGGGATAAGAGGAGTGCAGGAATGAAAGGCCCAGACAGCGTTCCAATTGACACCCTATTCCCTGTATAGTGCACTACTATGACCATCGCCTGGTCAAATATAAATCATTTTATAGGTAATAGGGTACCAATTGGAACGCAACCCAGTCTGCCAACCCCTCCTGTCCTATTGGCTATTCTCCTTGTCATGATGGAGACAGGACTCTGAATCTGTCCAGATCAACATCTCCACTCTCCTCACAACAGAGACAGGACTCTGAATCTGTCCAGATCAACTTCTCCACTCTCCTCACAACAGGCCACTTTCTATTTAGAAATCGTATCTAGTATAACCCATGTTACCTCATGTTTCTTCCCCTCAATAACACATAGCACCGTTTGTGTGCTTGTGTGTGTGTGTGTGTGTGTGTGTGTGTGTGTGTGTGTGTGTGTGTGTGTGTGTGTGTGTGTGTGTGTGTGTGTGTGTGTGTGTGTGTGTGTGTGTGTGTGTGTGTGTGTGTGTGTGTGTGTTTGTGTGTGTGTGTGTGTGTGTGTGTGTGTGTGTGTGTGTGTGTGTGTGTGTGTGTGTGTGTGTGTGTGTGTGTGTGTGTGTGTGTGTGTGTGTGTGTGCTTGTGTGTGTGTGTGTGTGTGTGTGCTTGTGTGTGTGTGTGTGTGTGTGTGTGTGTGTGTGCGCGCCTGTGTGTGTCTGTGTCCCTGCCTGCCTGCGTACTGTATGTCTTAGTGGTTCAGGTTTTCTCTAAATGTCCCCTGCAACTGATGACTTAGATGTGAACTTGAAAGTCCCATAGAGTCCCCCATTGAGTCCCCCATAGAGTCCCCTATAGTCCCCCATAGAGTCCCATATAGTCCCCTATAGTCCCCCATAGAGTCCCCTATAGAGTCCCCCATAGAGTCCCCCATAGAGTCCCCTATAGAGTCCCCCATAGAGTCCCCCATAGAGTCCCCCATAGAGTCCCGTAGAGTCCCCCATATAGTCCTCTATAGTCCCCTATAGCGTCCCCCATAGAGTCCCCGATAGAGTCCTCTATAGTCCCCTATAGCGTCCCATAGAGTCACCCATAGAGTCCCCCATAGAGTCCCCCATAGTGTCCCATAGAGTCCCCCATAGAGTCCCCCATAGAGTCCCCTATAGCGTCCCATAGAGTCCCCCATAGTCCCCCATAGAGTCCCATATAGTCCCCCATAGAGTCCCCTATAGTCCCCTATATAGTCCCCCATAGAGTCCCGTAGAGTCCCCCATAGCGTCCCATAGAGTCCTCCCTATAGTCCCCTATAGCATCCCATAGAGTCCTCCATAGAGTCCCCCATAGAGTCCCCCATAGAGTCCCCCATAGAGTCCCCCATAGAGTCCTCTATAGTCCCCTATAGCGTCCCCCATAGTCCCCCATAGAGTCCCCCATAAAGTCCCCCATAGAGTCCTCTATAGTCCCCTATAGCGTCCCATAGAGTCCCCCATAGAGTCCCCCATAGAGTCCCCCATAGAGTCCCGCATAGAGTCCCCCATAGAGTCCTCTATAGTCCCCTATAGCGTCCCATAGAGTCCCCCATAGAGTCCCCCCATAGAGTCCCCCATAGCGTCCCGCATAGAGTCCCCCAGAGAGTCCCCCATAGAGTCCCCCATAGCGTCCCATAGAGTCCCCCATAGAGTCCCCCATAGAGTCTCCCATAGAGTCCCCCATAGCGTCCCCCATAGAGTCCCCCCATAGCGTCCCATAGAGTCCCCCCATAGCGTCCCCCATAGAGTCCCCCATAGCGTCCCCCATAGAGTCCCCCATAGCGTCCCATAGAGTCCCCCATAGCATCCCATAGAGTCCCCCATAGAGTCCCCCATAGCGTCCCACAGAGTCCCCCATAGCGTCCCATAGAGTCCCCCATAAAGTCCCCCATAGCGTCCCATAGAGTCCCCCATAGAGTCCCCTATAGTCCCCCATAGCGTCCCATGGAGTCCCATAAAAGGTATGTGGCGGGGCAGTGGGAAGGATATGTGTGTTTCAGGGTAAGATGATTAGATCTCTGGCAGCCTGCTAGCCCTGGCCCAGGCACAATGGGTCTCACTCTGGAGCTGATGACCTGTCCCCAACCCCACAGCAACTACACACTGATACTCCCCCAGCATCGCTTACTGAGCCAGCCTGATACTCCCCCAGCATCGCTTACTGAGCCAGCCTGATACTCCCCCAGCATCGCTTACTGAGCCAGCCTGATACTCCCCCTGCATCGCTTACTGAGCCAGCCTGATACTCCCCCCAGCATCGCTTACTGAGCCAGCCTGATACTCCCCCAGCATCGCTTACTGAGCCAGCCTGATACTCCCCCAGCATCGCTTACTGAGCCAGCCTGATACTCCCCCAGCATCGCTTACTGAGCCAGCCTGATACTCCCCCAGCATCGCTTACTGAGCCAGCCTGATACTCCCCCAGCATCGCTTACTGAGCCAGCCTGATACTCTCCCAGCATCGCTTACTGAGCCAGCCTGATACTCCCCCAGCATCGCTTACTGAGCCAGCCTGATACTCCCCCAGCATCGCTTACTGAGCCAGCCGGACACTCTCCCAGCATCGCTTACTGAGCCAGCCTGATACTCCCCCAGCATCGCTTACTGAGCCAGCCTGATACTCTCCCAGCATCGCTTACTGAGCCAGCCTGATACTCTCCCAGCATCGCTTACTGAGCCAGCCTGATACTCCCCCAGCATCGCTTACTGAGCCAGCCTGATACTCCACCAGCATCGCTTACTGAGCCAGCCTGATACTCCCCCAGCATCGCTTACTGAGCCAGCCTGATACTCCTACTCTCCCAGCATCGCTACAATTAAGCTTTATTAACACACACACGGAAGGAGAGAGAGAAGAGGGGAGAGAGAGAGATGGAAAGAGAGAGATCATAGTGATGATGCCCTACAGGGGGCAGTAGATCATAGTGATGATGCCCTACAGGGGGCAGTAGATCATAGTGATGATGCCCTACAGGGGGCAGTAGATCATAGTGATGATGCCCTACAGGGGGGCAGTAGATCATAGTGATGATGCCCTACAGGGGGCAGTAGATCATAGTGATGATGCCCTACAGGGGGGCAGTAGATCATA
>NC_059214.1:51879702-52014702 GCF_020615455.1 Coregonus clupeaformis | reverse complement strand
GAAATGTTAACTTACCGGTCCTGTTCCAACAATGCAGAGTTAAAGATAAAATGGAAATACTGACACGAGGAATAAATACACAGTGAATAACGAATAACTATAACGAGGAAAACTAACATGGCTATATACAGGAAGTAGAAAATAACATGGCTATATACAGGAAGTAGAAAATAACATGGCTATATACAGGAAGTAGAAAATAACATGGCTATATACAGGAAGTAGAAAATAACATGGCTATATACAGGAAGTAGAAAATAACATGGCTATATACAGGAAGTAGAAAATAACATGGCTATATTGTCACGCTCGTTTACAGACGGGTCAGACCAAGGCGCAGCGTGATATGCGTACATGTTTATTGAATATCAAACAACGACAAAATAACCAACAAAACGACACGTGAAGTCCAAGGCAGCACAGCACAGCACAGCACAACACAGCACAACACAGCACAGCACAGCACAGCACAGCACAACACAACACAACACAACACAACACAACACAACACAACACAACACAACACAACACAACACAACACAACACAACACAACACAACACAACACAACACAACACAACACAACACAACACAACACAACACAACACAACACAACACAACACAACACAACACAACACAACACAACACAACACAACACAACACAACACAACACAACACAACACAACACAACACAACACAACACAACACAACACAACACAACACGGAACAAGATCCCACAACCCACTAGTGCCAATGGGCTGCCTAAGTATGGTCCCCAATCAGAGACAACGAGCGACAGCTGCCTCTGATTGGGAACCACACAGGCCAACATAGATCTATACATACTAGACTGTACAACATGGACAAACACAGCAAGGAAAATACACACCCTGACTCAACATACAAGCGTCCTCTGAGTCAGGGCGTGACATATATACAGGAAGTAGAAAATAACATGGCTATATACAGGAAGTAGAAAATAAAATGGCTATATACAGGAAGTAGAAAATAACATGGCTATATACAGGAAGTAGAAAATAACATGGCTATATACAGGAAGTAGAAAATAACATGGCTATATACAGGAAGTAGAAAATAACATGGCTATATACAGGAAGTAGAAAATAACATGGCTATATACAGGAAGTTGAAAATAACATGGCTATATACAGGAAGTAGAAAATAAAATGGGTTTATAACCGAACTGAGACTGAGAGCACACAGCTGTGAGTTCAAAGACACTGAGGATCTAATGCTGAGGGACAAAATAGTGTTTAGCATCACAGATAGTGAGCTAAGAGAGAAACTCTTTCAGGTTCAACGCTAGCTAAGGCCGTAGATGCTACATCAGCCCAGGCTAAAGCTACGTCAGCTAGCAATAGCACAGAACAGTTTTTTCCATGCTATAGAAAAAAAGGTCCGCCATGCTAAGCAATCACGAGCACAGTCAGAACAAAGGCAAGCCGCGCACTTAACCAGCAAGCAGCAGACAAAAACACACAAACCAACGAGGTGTCCTGCATTCAATGTTGAGTGTAAACAATTTGGCAAGAGAAATCACTTTGCAGCTGTGTGTAGGTCAGGGACAGATGTTGCTCCTGTTGAAACAGAGGTCAAGGATAGTGGACATGTCGTTCATGGGTGCAGTGACACAAGCACGCAAAAAAAGGGTAGAGTCCAGTGTGTGGGTAGAGTCCAGTGTGGGGTAGAGTCCAGTGTGTGGATAGAGTCCAGTGTGTGGGTAGAGTCCAGTGTGTGGGTAGAGTCCAGTGTGTGGTAGAGTCCAGTGTGTGGGTAGAGTCCAGTGTGTGGTAGAGTCCAGTGTGTGGGTAGAGTCCAGTGTGTGGGTAGAGTCCAGTGTGTGGGTAGAGTCCAGTGTGTGGGTAGAGTCCAGTGTGTGGGTAGAGTCCAGTGTGTGGTAGAGTCCAGTGTGTGGGTAGAGTCCAGTGTGTGGGTAGAGTCCAGTGTGTGGGTAGAGTCCAGTGTGTGGGTAGAGTCCAGTGTGTGGGTAGAGTCCAGTGTGTGGGTAGAGTCCAGTGTGTGGGTAGAGTCCAGTGTGTGGGTAGAGTCCAGTGTGGGTAGAGTCCAGTGTGTGGGTAGAGTCCAGTGTGTGGGTAGAGTCCAGTGTGTGGATAGAGTCCAGTGTGTGGGTAGAGTCCAGTGTGTGGGTAGAGTCCAGTGTGTGGGTAGAGTCCAGTGTGTGGGTAGAGTCCAGTGTGTGGGTAGAGTCCAGTGTGTGGTAGAGTCCAGTGTGTGGTAGAGTCCAGTGTGTGGGTAGAGTCCAGTGTGTGGGTAGAGTCCAGTGTGTGGGTAGAGTCCAGTGTGTGGGTAGAGTCCAGTGTGGGTAGAGTCCAGTGTGTGGGTAGAGTCCAGTGTGTGTGTAGAGTCCAGTGTGTGGATAGAGTCCAGTGTGTGGGTAGAGTCCAGTGTGTGGGTAGAGTCCAGTGTGTGGGTAGAGTCCAGTGTGTGGGTAGAGTCCAGTGTGTGGGTAGAGTCCAGTGTGTGGTAGAGTCCAGTGTGTGGTAGAGTCCAGTGTGTGGGTAGAGTCCAGTGTGTGGTAGAGTCCAGTGTGTGTGTAGAGTCCAGTGTGTGGTAGAGTCCAGTGTGTGTGTAGAGTCCAGTGTGTGGTAGAGTCCAGTGTGTGGGTAGAGTCCAGTGTGTGGGTAGAGTCCAGTGTGTGGGTAGAGTCCAGTGTGTGGGTAGAGTCCAGTGTGTGGGTAGAGTCCAGTGTGTGTTAGAGTCCAGTGTGTGGGTAGAGTCCAGTGTGTGGGTAGAGTCCAGTGTGTGGGTAGAGTCCAGTGTGTGGGTAGAGTCCAGTGTGTGGTAGAGTCCAGTGTGTGGGTAGAGTCCAGTGTGTGGGTAGAGTCCAGTGCATGAGAGTTAGTTATAAAAAAGGGTCTACGGGGTCTTCTGTCTCTTCTGTTCTGTCTCAATAAAAGCCCCAGGAATACGGGGACGCAGACCCAGGAATGCGGGGATAGAGACCCAGGAATGTGAAGACGCAGCACCAGGAATTTGGGGACGCAGACCCAGGAATACGGGGACGCAGCCCCAGGAATATAGGGACGCAGACCCAGGAATACGGGGACGCAGCCCCAGGAATATAGGGACGCAGACCCAGGAATGTGAAGACGCAGCAAAAGGAATTTTGGGACAAAGACCCAGGAATATGGGGACGCAGACCCAGGAATATGGGGACGCAGACCCAGGAATATGGGGACGCAGACCCAGGAATGTGGGGACGCAGACCCAGGAATATGGGGACAGAGACCCAGGAATATGGGGACGCAGACCCAGGAATATGGGGACGCAGACCCAGGAATGTGGGGACGCAGACCCAGGAATATGGGGACAGAGACCCAGGAATATGGGGACGCAGACCCAGGAATATGGGGACGCAGACCCAGGAATATGGGGACGCAGACCCAGGAATATGGGGACGCAGACCCAGGAATATGGGGACAGAGACCCAGGAATATGGGGACACAGACCCAGGAATATGGGGACGCAGACCCAGGAATGTGGGGACGCAGACCCAGGAATATGGGGACAGAGACCCAGGAATATGGGGACGCAGACCCAGGAATATGGGGACGCAGACCCAGGAATACGGGGACGCAGACCCAGGAATGTGAAGACGCAGCACCAGGAATTTGGGGACGCAGACCCAGGAATATGGGGATGCAGACCCAGGAATATGGGGACAGAGACCCAGGAATATGGGGACGCAGCCCCAGGAATACGGGGACGCAGCCCCAGGAATATAGGGACGCAGACCCAGGAATGTGAAGACGCAGCACCAGGAATTTGGGTACGCAGACCCAGGAATATGGGGACGCAGACCCAGGAATATGGGGACAGAGACCCAGGAATATGGGGACGCAGACCCAGGAATATGGGAACGCAGACCCAGGAATGTGGGGACGCAGACCCAGGAATATGGGGACAGAGACCCAGGAATATGGGGACACAGACCCAGGAATATGGGGACGCAGACCCAGGAATATGGGGACGCAGACCCAGGAATGCGGGGACAGAGACCCAGGAATGTGAAGACGCAGCACCAGGAATTTGGGGACGCAGACCCAGGAATATGGGGACGCAGACCCAGGAATATGGGGACGCAGACCCAGGAATATGGGGACGCAGACCCAGGAATATGGGGACAGAGACCCAGGAATGTGAAGACGCAGCACCAGGAATATGGGGACGCAGACCCAGGAATATGGGGAAGCAGACCCAGGAATATGGGGACAGAGACCCAGGAATATGGGGACGCAGACCCAGGAATATGGGGACGCAGACCCAGGAATGTGGGGACGCAGACCCAGGAATATGGGGACAGAGACCCAGGAATATGGGGACGCAGACCCAGGAATATGGGGACGCAGACCCAGGAATGTGGGGACGCAGACCCAGGAATATGGGGACAGAGACCCAGGAATATGGGGACGCAGACCCAGGAATATGGGGACGCAGACCCAGGAATGTGGGGACGCAGACCCAGGAATATGGGGACAGAGACCCAGGAATATGGGGACGAGACCCAGGAATATGGGGGACGCAGACCCAGGAATATGGGGACGCAGACCCAGGAATATGGGGACGCAGACCCAGGAATATGGGGACAGAGACCCAGGAATATGGGGATGCAGACCCAGGAATATGGGGACGCAGACCCAGGAATATGGGGACGCAGACCCAGGAATGTGGGGACGCAGACCCAGGAATATGGGGACGCAGACCCAGGAATATGGGGACGCAGACCCAGGAATGAGGGGACAGAGACCCAGGAATGAGGGGACGCAGACCCAGGAATATGGGGACGCAGACCCAGGAATATGGGGACAGAGACCCAGGAATATGGGGACGCAGCCCCAGGAATACGGGGACGCAGCCCCAGGAATATAGGGACGCAGACCCAGGAATGTGAAGACGCAGCACCAGGAATTTGGGGACGCAGACCCAGGAATATGGGGACGCAGACCCAGGAATATGGGGACAGAGACCCAGGAATATGGGGACGCAGACCCAGGAATATGGGGACGCAGACCCAGGAATGTGGGGACGCAGACCCAGGAATATGGGGACAGAGACCCAGGAATATGGGGATGCAGACCCAGGAATATGGGGACGCAGACCCATGAATATTGGGACGCAGACCCAGGAATGCGGGGACAGAGACCCAGGAATGTGAAGACGCAGCACCAGGAATTTTGGGACGCAGACCCAGGAATATGGGGACGCAGACCCAGGAATATGGGGATGCAGACCCAGGAATATGGGGACAGAGACCCAGGAATGTGAAGACGCAGCACCAGGAATATGGGGACGCAGACCCAGGAATATGGGGACAGAGACCCAGGAATATGGGGACGTAGCCCCAGGAATACGGGGACGCAGCCCCAGGAATATAGGGATGCAGACCCAGGAATACGGGGACGCAGCCCCAGGAATATAGGGACGCAGACCCAGGAATGTGAAGACGCAGCACCAGGAATTTTGGGACAAAGACCCAGGAATATGGGGACGCAGACCCAGGAATATGGGGACGCAGACCCAGGAATATGGGGACGCAGACCCAGGAATGTGGGGACGAAGACCCAGGAATATGGGGACAGAGACGCAGGAATATGGGGACGCAGACCCAGGAATATGGGGACGCAGACCCAGGAATGTGGGGACGCAGACCCAGGAATATGGGGACGCAGACCCAGGAATATGGGGACAGAGACCCAGGAATATGGGGACGCAGACCCAGGAATATGGGGACGCAGACCCAGGAATGTGGGGACGCAGACCCAGGAATATGGGGACAGAGACCCAGGAATATGGGGACGCAGACCCAGGAATATGGGGACGCAGACCCAGGAATACGGGGACGCAGACCCAGGAATGTGAAGACGCAGCACCAGGAATTTGGGGATGCAGACTCAGGAATATGGGGACGCAGACCCAGGAATATGGGGACAGAGACCCAGGAATATGGGGACGCAGCCCCAGGAATACGGGGACGCAGCCCCAGGAATATAGGGACGCAGACCCAGGAATGTGAAGACGCAGCACCAGGAATTTGGGGACGAGACCCAGGAATATGGGGGACGCAGACCCAGGAATATGGGGACAGAGACCCAGGAATATGGGGACGCAGACCCAGGAATATGGGGACGCAGACCCAGGAATGTGGGGACGCAGACCCAGGAATATGGGGACAGAGACCCAGGAATATGGGGACGCAGACCCAGGAATATGGGGACACAGACCCAGGAATATGGGGACGCAGACCCAGGAATGCGGGGACAGAGACCCAGGAATGTGAAGACGCAGCACCAGGAATTTGGGGACGCAGACCCAGGAATATGGGGACGCAGACCCAGGAATATGGGGACGCAGACCCAGGAATATGGGGACGCAGACCCAGGAATATGGGGACAGAGACCCAGGAATATGGGGACGCAGACCCAGGAATATGGGGACGCAGACCCAGGAATGTGGGGACGCAGACCCAGGAATATGGGGACGCAGACCCAGGAATGTGGGGACGCAGACCCAGGAATATGGGGACGCAGACCCAGGAATATGGGGGACGCAGACCCAGGAATATGGGGGACGCAGACCCAGGAATATGGGGACGCAGACCCAGGAATATGGGGACGCAGACCCAGGAATATGGGGACGCAGACCCAGGAATATGGGCGACGCAGACCCAGGAATATGGGGACGCAGACCCAGGAATATGGGGACGCAGACCCAGGAATATGGGGACGCAGACCCAGGAATACGGGGACGCAGACCCAGGAATATGGGGACGCAGACCCAGGAATACGGGGACGCAGACCCAGGAATATGGGGACGCAGACCCAGGAATACGGGGACAGAGACCCAGGAATATGGGGACGCAGACCCAGGAATATGGGGACGCAGACCCAGGAATGTGGGGACGCAGACCCAGGAATATGGGGACACAGACCCAGGAATATGGGGACGCAGACCCAGGAATGCGGGGACAGAGACCCAGGAATGTGAAGACGCAGCACCAGGAATTTGGGGAAGCAGACCCAGGAATATGGGGACGCAGACCCAGGAATATGGGGACGCAGACCCAGGAATATGGGGACAGAGACCCAGGAATATGGGGACGCAGACCCAGGAATATGGGGACGCAGACCCAGGAATATGGGGACAGAGACCCAGGAATGCGGGGACAGAGACCCAGGAATGTGAAGACGCAGCACCAGGAATTTGGGGAAGCAGACCCAGGAATATGGGGACGCACACCCAGGAATATGGGGACGCAGACCCAGGAATATGGGGACAGAGACCCAGGAATATGGGGACGCAGACCCAGGAATATGGGGACGCAGACCCAGGAATATGGGGACGCAGACCCAGGAATATGGGGACAGAGACCCAGGAATATGGGGACGCAGACCCAGGAATATGGGGACGCAGACCCAGGAATAAGGGGACGCAGACCCAGGAATATGGGGACGCAGACCCAGGAATGTGGGGACGCAGACCCAAGAATATGGGGACGCAGACCCAGGAATATGGGGACGCAGACCCAGGAATGTGGGGACGCAGACCCAGGAATATGGGGACGCAGACCCAGGAATGTGGGGACGCAGACCCAGGAATATGGGGACGCAGACCCAGGAATGTGGGGACGCAGACCCAGGAATATGGGGACGAGACCCAGGAATATGGGGACGCAGACCCAGGAATGAGGGGACAGAGACCCAGGAATGAGGGGACGCAGACCCAGGAATATGGGGACGCAGACCCAGGAATGTGGGGACGCAGACCCAGGAATATGGGGACGCAGACCCAGGAATATGGGGACGCAGACCCAGGAATGTGGGGACGCAGACCCAGGAATATGGGGACAGAGACCCAGGAATATGGGGACGCAGACCCAGGAATATGGGGACACAGACCCAGGAATATGGGGACGCAGACCCAGGAATATGGGGACGCAGACCCAGGAATATGGGGACGCAGACCCAGGAATATGGGGACGCAGACCCAGGAATATGGGGACGCAGACCCAGGAATATGGGGACAGAGACCCAGGAATATGGGGACGCAGACCCAGGAATATGGGGACGCAGACCCAGGAATATGGGGACGCAGACCCAGGAATATGGGGACAGAGACCCAGGAATATGGGGACGCAGACCCAGGAATATGGGGACGCAGACCCAGGAATATGGGGACGCAGACCCAGGAATATGGGGACGCAGACCCAGGAATGTGGGGACGCAGACCCAGGAATATGAGGACGCAGACCCAGGAATATGGGGACGCAGACCCAGGAATGAGGGGACAGAGACCCAGGAATGAGGGGACGCAGACCCAGGAATATGGGGACGCAGACCCAGGAATATGGGGACGCAGACCCAGGAATATGGGGACGCAGACCCAGGAATGTGGGGACGCAGACCCAGGAATATGGGGACGCAGACCCAGGAATGTGGGGACGCAGACCCAGGAATATGGGGACGCAGACCCAGGAATATGGGGACGCAGACCCAGGAATGTGGGGACGCAGACCCAGGAATATGGGGACGCAGACCCAGGAATACGGGGACGCAGACCCAGGAATGAGGGGACAGAGACCCAGGAATGAGGGGACGCAGACCCAGGAATATGGGGACGCAGACCCAGGAATGTGGGGACGCAGACCCAGGAATATGGGGACGCAGACCCAGGAATATGGGGACGCAGACCCAGGAATGTGGGGACGCAGACCCAGGAATATGGGGACGCAGACCCAGGAATATGGGGAAGCAGACCCAGGAATGTGGGGATGCAGACCCAGGAATATGGGGACGCAGACCCAGGAATACAGGGACGCAGACCCAGGAATGAGGGGACAGAGACCCAGGAATGAGGGGACGCAGACCCAGGAATATGGGGACGCAGACCCAGGAATGTGGGGACGCAGACCCAGGAATATGGGGACGCAGACCAAGGAATATGGGGACAGACCCCCAGGAATATGGGGACGCAGACCCAGGAATATGGGGACGCAGACCCAGGCATGAGGGGACAGAGACCCAGGAATGAGGGGACGCAGACCCAGGAATATGGGGGACGCAGACCCAGGAATATGGGGACGCAGACCCAGGAATATGGGGGACGCAGACCCAGGAATATGGGGGACGCAGACCCAGGAATATGGGGACGCAGACCCAGGAATATGGCGACGCAGACCCAGGAATATGGGGACGCAGACCCAGGAATATGGGGACGCAGACCCAGGAATATGGGGACGCAGACCCAGGAATACGGGGACGCAGACCCAGGAATATGGGGACGCAGACCCAGGAATACGGGGAAGCAGACCCAGGAATATGGGGACGCAGACCCAGGAATACGGGGACAGAGACCCAGGAATATGGGGACGCAGACCCAGGAATATGGGGACGCAGACCCAGGAATGTGGGGACGCAGACCCAGGAATATGGGGACACAGACCCAGGAATATGGGGACGCAGACCCAGGAATGCGGGGACAGAGACCCAGGAATGTGAAGACGCAGCACCAGGAATTTGGGGAAGCAGACCCAGGAATATGGGGACGCAGACCCAGGAATATGGGGACGCAGACCCAGGAATATGGGGACGCAGACCCAGGAATGTGGGGACGCAGACCCAGGAATATGGGGACGCAGACCCAGGAATATGGGGACGCAGACCCAGGAATGAGGGGACAGAGACCCAGGAATGAGGGGACGCAGACCCAGGAATATGGGGACTTAGACCCAGGAATGTGGGGACGCAGACCCAGGAATATGGGAACGCAGACCCAGGAATATGGGGACGCAGACCCAGGAATGTGGGGACGCAGACCCAGGAATATGGGGACGCAGACCCAGGAATATGGAGATGCAGACCCAGGAATGTGGGGACGCAGACCCAGGAATATGGGGACGCAGACCCAGGAATACGGGGACGCAGACCCAGGAATGAGGGGACAGAGACCCAGGAATGTGAAGACGCAGCACCAGGAATTTGGGGAAGCAGACCCAGGAATATGGGGACAGACCCCCAGGAATATGGGGACGCAGACCCAGGAATATGGGGACGCAGACCCAGGCATGAGGGGACAGAGACCCAGGAATGAGGGGACGCAGACCCAGGAATATGGGGACGCAGACCCAGGAATATGGGGACGCAGACCCAGGAATATGGGGACGCAGACCCAGGAATATGGGGACGCAGACCCAGGAATATGGGGCGCAGACCCAGGAATATGGCGACGCAGACCCAGGAATATGGGGACGCAGACCCAGGAATATGGGGACGCAGACCCAGGAATATGGGGACGCAGACCCAGGAATACGGGGACGCAGACCCAGGAATATGGGGACGCAGACCCAGGAATATGGGGACGCAGACCCAGGAATACGGGGAAGCAGACCCAGGAATATGGGGACGCAGACCCAGGAATACGGGGACAGAGACCCAGGAATATGGGGACGCAGACCCAGGAATATGGGGACGCAGACCCAGGAATGTGGGGACGCAGACCCAGGAATATGGGGACACAGACCCAGGAATATGGGGACGCAGACCCAGGAATGCGGGACAGAGACCCAGGAATGTGAAGACGCAGCACCAGGAATTTGGGGAAGCAGACCCAGGAATATGGGGACGCAGACCCAGGAATATGGGGACGCAGACCCAGGAATATGGGGACGCAGACCCAGGAATGTGGGGACGCAGACCCAGGAATATGGGGACGCAGACCCAGGAATATGGGGACGCAGACCCAGGAATGAGGGGACAGAGACCCAGGAATGAGGGGACGCAGACCCAGGAATATGGGGACGCAGACCCAGGAATGTGGGGACGCAGACCCAGGAATATGGGAACGCAGACCCAGGAATATGGGGACGCAGACCCAGGAATGTGGGGACGCAGACCCAGGAATATGGGGACGCAGACCCAGGAATATGGAGATGCAGACCCAGGAATGTGGGGACGCAGACCCAGGAATATGGGGACGCAGACCCAGGAATACGGGGACGCAGACCCAGGAATGAGGGGACAGAGACCCAGGAATATGGGGACGCAGACCCAGGAATGTGGGGACGCAGACCCAGGAATATGGGGACGCAGACCCAGGAATACGGGGACGCAGACCCAGGAATGAGGGGACAGAGACCCAGGAATGTGGGGACGCAGACCCAGGAATATGGGGACGCAGACCCAGGAATATGTGGACAGACCCCCAGGAATATGGGGACGCAGACCCAGGAATATGGGGACGCAGACCCAGGAATATGGGGACGCAGACCCAGGAATATGGGGACGCAGACCCAGGAATACGGGGACGCAGACCCAGGAATATGGGGACGCAGACCCAGGAATATGGGGACGCAGACCCAGGAATACGGGGACGCAGACCCAGGAATACGGGGACGCAGACCCAGGAATACGGGGACAGAGACCCAGGAATATGGGGACGCAGACCCAGGAATATGGGGACGCAGACCCAGGAATATGGGGACGCAGACCCAGGAATATGGGGACGCAGACCCAGGAATATGGGGACAGAGACCCAGGAATATGGGGACGCAGACCCAGGAATATGGGGACGCAGACCCAGGAATATGGGGACGCAGACCCAGGAATGTGGGGAAGCAGACCCAGGAATGTTGGGACGCAGACCCAGGAATATGACTTCCGTCTCGCTTCCGCATTGTCTCCGTGCTGCTCTGCTGTTTGTTGCTACTTGGCTACCTAACAAACTATTCACGTTTTACTTTTAATAAACGTTTAATCAATCTCTGTGTTCAACAAATTTACCAACTTTTTAGTTTTGTCCTCACTCATCTTTTTCGTTAAACTTTTTTCACCCCGGACGTTTATCCCGAGACAGAAGAGTCATTTTCCTGTGCGTTTTAGCTGCCAACTTTACGTTATTTTCCTTTTTTCCATCGCAACTTTTTCCCTTATTCAACTTTTTTCACTCCGGACGCTTTACCTGGACATGGTTCATCAACATCTTCAACAGCCGGCTAAGTAGTAACATTAACATGATGTCTTCTAATTGCAGTCGCTGTACTCGCTGTACTCATAATATACAGGAGAATTCTCGCCTTACGGCGAGAATAGCTGTGCTACAAGCCCAGCTTCAGACGCAATCGTTAGGCAAGGGTAATATCAGTGTAGGAAAGGAAGAAACAGCGTCTGTGCCACCAGTAAGTACAGATAGTAATGTTAGTATAAATCCCCCGCACAGTCCCCGCGGCCGGACAACTTTCTCATGGCTTCTGGAGGGAAATACTGTTGGAATGCTCAACCGGTGTCGCTCATTCAGCCGACAGAAACCTTCAACCGGTTTTCCCCATTATGTAGCGTAGTCGGAGTCTGAGTCTGAGTCTTCTCTAGTCTCTACTCCTCCCGTTACGGGGTCTGAGACTCGAAGGCTCCCACCATTAGCTCTGACAAATTGAAAACCCTAGTCATTGGCGACTCCATTACCCGCAGTATTAGACTTAAAACGAATCACCCAGCGATCATACACATGTTTACCAGGGGGCAGGGCTACCGACGTTAAGGCTAATCTAAAGATGGTGCTGGCTAAAGCTAAAACTGGCGAGTGTAGAGAGTATAGAGATATTGTTATCCACGTCGGCACCAACGATGTTAGGATGAAACAGTCAGAGGTCACCAAGTGCAACATAGCTTCAGCGTGTAAATCAGCTAGAAAGATGTGTCGGCATCGAAGTAATTGTCTCTGGCCCCTCCCAGTTAGGGAAGTGGCCGAGCTCTACAGCAGAGTCTCAGCACTCAATCGCTGGTTGAAAACTGTTTTCTGCCCCCTCCCAAAAAGATAACATTTGTGGATAATTGGCCCTCTTTTCTGGGACTCACCACAAACAGGATCAAGCCTGACCTGCTGAGAGTGACGGACTCCATCCTAACTGGAGGGTGCTCTCCTCTTATCTACCAACATAGATAGGGCTCTAACTCCTCTCCAGCCCCACAGTGAAATAGGGTGCAGGCCAGGCAGCAGGCTGTTAGCCAACCTGCCAGCTTAGTGGAGTCTGCCAATAGCATAGTCAGTGTAGTCAGCTCAGCCATACCCATTGAGACTGTGTCTGTGCCTCGACCTAGGTTGGGCAAAACTAAACATGGTGGTGTTCACCCTAGCAATCTTATTAGGATAAAGACCTCCTCCATTCCTGCCATTATTGAAAGAGATCGTGATACCTCACATCTCAAAATAGGGTTACTTAATGTTAGATCCCTCACTTCAAAGGCAGTCATAATCAATGAACTAATCACTGATCATAATCTTGATGTGATTGGCCTGACTGAAACATGGCTTAAGCCTGATGAATTTGCTGTGTTAAATGAGGCCTCACCTCCTGGTTACACTAGTGACCATATTCCCCGTGCATCCCGCAAAGGCGGAGGTGTTGCTAACATTTACGATAGCAAATTTCAATTTACAAAAAAAAAAATGACGTTTTCATCTTTCGAGCTTCTAGTCATGAAATCTATGCAGCCTACTCAATCACTTTTTTATAGCTACTGTTTACAGGCCTCCTGGGCCATATACAGCGTTCCTCTCTGAGTTTCCTGAATTCCTATCAGACCTTGTAGTCATAGCAGATCATATTCTAATTTTTGGTGATTTTAATATTCACATGGAGAAGTCCACAGACCCACTCCAAAAGTCTTTCGGAGCCATTATCGACTCAGTGGGTTTTGTCCAACATGTCTCTGGACCTACTCACTGCCACAGTCATACTCTGGACCTAGTTTTGTCCCATGGAATAAATGTTGTAGATCTTAATGTTTTTCCACAAAATCCTGGACTATCGGACCACCATTTTATTACGTTTGCAATCGCAACAAATAATCTGCTCAGACCCCAACCAAGGAGCATCAAAAGTCGTGCTATAAATTCTCAGACAACACAAAAAATTCATTGATGCCCTTCCAGACTCCTTCTGCCTACCCAAGGACGTCAGAGGACAAAAATCAGTTAACCACTTAACTGAGGAACTCAATTTAACCTTGCGCAATACCCTAGATGCAGTTGCACCCCTAAAAACGAAAAACATTTGTCATAAGAAACTAGCTCCCCTGGTATACAGAAAATACCCGAGCTTTGAAGCAAGCTTCCAGGAAATTGAACGGAAATGGCGCCACACCAAACTGGAAGTCTTCCGACTAGCTTGGAAAGACAGTACCGTGCAGTACAGAAGAGCCCTCACTGCTGCTTCGATCATCCTACTTTTCCAAATTAATCGGGGAAAATAAGAACAATCCAAAATTTCTTTTTGATACTGTTGCAAAGCTAACTAAAAGCAGCATTCCCCAAGAGAGGATGGTTTTCACTTCAGCAGTGATAAATTCATGAACTTCTTTGAGGAAAAGATCATGACCATTAGAAAGCAAATTACGGACTCCTCTTTGAATCTGCGTATTCCTCCAGGGCTTAGCTGTCCTGGATCTGCGCAGCCCTCTGCGAGGGCCTGGGATCGGGAGAACACTTAAGTGTTTTAGTACTATATCTCTTGACACAATGATGAAAATAATCATGGCCTCTAAACCTTCAAGCTGCATACTGGATCCTATTCCTACTAAACTGCTGAAGGAGCTGCTTCCTGTGCTTGGCCCTCCTATGTTGAACATAATAAACAGCTCTCTATCCACCGGATGTGTACCAAACTCACTAAAAGTGGCAGTGATAAAGCCTCTCTTGAAAAAGCCAAACCTTGACCCGGAAAATATAAAAAACTATCGGCCTATATCGAATCTTCCATTCCTCTCAAAAATTTTAGAAAAAGCTGTTGCGCAGCAACTTCACTGCCTTTCTGAAGACAAACAATGTATACGAAATGCTTCAGTCTGGTTTTAGACCCCATCATAGCACTGAGACTGCACTTGTGAAGGTGGTAAATGACCTTTTAATGGCGTCAGACCGAGGCTCTGCATCTGTCCTCGTGCTACTAGACCTTAGTGCTGCCTTTGACACCATCGATCACCACATTCTTTTGGAGAGACTGGAAACCCAAATTGGTCTACACGGACAAGTTCTGGCCTGGTTTAGATCCTACCTGTCGGAAAGATATCAGTTTGTCTCTGTGAATGGTCTGTCCTCCGACAAATCAACTGTACATTTCGGTGTTCCTCAAGGTTCCGTTTTAGGACCACTATTGTTTTCACTATATATTTTACCTCTTGGGGATGTTATTCGAAAACATAATGTTAACTTTCACTGCTATGCGGATGACACACAGCTGTACATTTCAATGAAGCATGGTGAAGCCCCAAAATTGCCCTCGCTAGAAGCCTGTGTTTCAGACATAAGGAAGTGGATGGCTGAAAACTTTTTACTTAAACTCGGACAAAACAGAGATGCTTGTTCTAGGTCCCAAGAAACAAAGAGATCTTCTGTTAAATCTGGACAATTCATCTTGATGGTTGTAAAGTCGTCTCAAATGAAACTGTGAAGGACCTAGGCGTTACTCTTGACCCTGATCTCTCTTTTGTCGAACATATCAAGACTGTTTCAAGGACAGCTTTTTTCCATCTACGTAACATTGCAAAAATCAGAAATTTTCTGTCCAAAAATGATGCAGAAAAATTAATCCATGCATTTGTTACTTCTAGATTAGACTACTGCAATGCTCTATTTTCCGGCTACCCGGATAAAGCACTAAATAAACTTCAGTTAGTGCTAAATACGGCTGCTAGAATCCTGACTAGAACCAAGAAATTTGATCATATTACTCCAGTGCTAGCTTCCCTACACTGGCTTCCTGTTCTAAGGCAAGGGGCTGATTTCAAAGGTTTTACTGTTAACCTATAAAGCGGTTACATGGGCTTGCTCCTACCTATCTTTCCGAGTTGGTCCTGCCGTACATACCAATACGCGCGCTACGGTCACAAGGCGAGGCCTCCTAATTGTCCCTAGAATTTCTAAGCAAACAGCGAGGAGGCAGGGCTTTCTCCTATAGATCTCCATTTTTATGGAACAGTCTGCCTACCCATGTGAGAGACGCAGACTCGGTCTCAACCTTTAAGTCTTTACTGAAGACTTATCTCTTCAGTAGGTCATATGATTGGAGTGTAGTCTGGCCCAGGAGTGTGAAGGTGAAACGGAAAGGCTGGAGCAACGAACAGCCCTTGCTGTCTCTGCCGGGCGAAGGTTCCCCTCTCCACTGGGGTTCTCTGCCTCTAACCCTGTTGCAGGGGCTGAGTCACTGGCTTGCTGGTGCTCTTTCATGCCGTCCCTGGGGGTGCGTCACTTGGAGTGGGTTGAGTTACTGACGTGATCTTCCTGTCTGGAGTTGGCGCCCCCTTGGTTTGTGCTGTGGTGGAGACCTCTGTGGGCTATACTCGGCCTTGTCTCAGGATTGTAAGTTGGTGGTTGGGGATATCCCTCTAGTGGTGCGGGGGCTGTGCTTTGGCGGAGTGGGTGGGGTTATATCCCTTCCTGTTTGGCCCTGTCCGGGGTTTCTTCGGATGGGGCCACAGTGTCTCCGGACCGCTCCTGTCTCAGCCTCCAGTATTTATGCTGCAGTAGTTTATGTGTCGGGGGCTGGGGTTAGTTGGTTATACCTGGAGTACTTCTCCTGTCTTATCCAGTGTCCTGTGTGAATTTAAGTATGCTCTCTCTAATTCTCTCGTTCTCTCTCTTTCTCTCTGAGAACCTGAGCCCTAGGACCATACGTCAGGACTACCGGGCATGATGACACCTTGCTGTCCCCAGTCCGCCTGGCCTTGCTGCTATTCCAGTTTCAACTGTTCTGCCTGCGGCTACGAAACCCCTACCTGTCCCAGACCTGCTGTTTTCAACTCTAAATGATCGGCTATGAAAAAGCCAACTGAGATTTATTCCTGATTATTATTTGACCATGCTTGTCACTTATGAACATTTTTTTGAACATCTTGGCATGGTTCTGTTATAATCTCCACCCGGCACAGCCAGAAAGAGGACTGGCCACCCCTCATAGCCTGGTTCCTCTCTAGGTTTCTTCCTAGGTTTTGCCTTTCTAGGAGTTTTTCCTAGCCACCGTGCTTCTACACCTGCATTACTAGCTGTTTGGGGTTTTAGGCTGGGTTTCTGTACAGCACTTCGAGATATTAGCTGATGTAAGAAGGGCTATATAAAATAAAATTGATTGATTGATATGGGGACGCAGACCCAGGAATATGGGGACGCAGACCCAGGAATGAGGGGACAGAGACCCAGGAATGAGGGGACGCAGACCCAGGAATATGGGGACGCAGACCCAGGAATATGGGGGACGCAGACCCAGGAATATGGGGACGCAGACCCAGGAATGTGGGGACGCAGACCCAGGAATATGGGGACGCAGACCCAGGAATGTGGGGACGCAGACCCAGGAATATGGTGACGCAGACCCAGGAATATGGGGACGCAGACCCAGGAATGTGGGGACGCAGACCCAGGAATATCGGGACGCAGACCCAGGAATACGGGGACGCAGACCCAGGAATGAGGGGACAGAGACCCAGGAATGAGGGGACGCAGACCCAGGAATATGGGGACGCAGACCCAGGAATACGGGGACGCAGACCCAGGAATGAGGAGACAGAGACCCAGGAATGTGGGGACGCAGACCCAGGAATATGGGGACGCAGACCCAGGAATATGGGGACAGACCCCCAGGAATATGGGGACGCAGACCCAGGAATATGGGGACGCAGACCCAGGAATATGGGGACGCAGACCCAGGAATGTGGGGACGCAGACCCAGGAATATGGGGACAGAGACCCAGGAATATGGGGATGCAGACCCAGGAATATGGGGACGCAGACCCATGAATATTGGGACGCAGCCCCAGGAATACGGGGACGCAGCCCCAGGAATATAGGGACGCAGACCCAGGAATGTGAAGACGCAGCACCAGGAATTTAGGGACGCAGACCCAGGAATATGGGGACGCAGACCCAGGAATATGGGGACAGAGACCCAGGAATATGGGGACGCAGACCCAGGAATATGGGGACGCAGACCCAGGAATATGGGGGACGCAGACCCAGGAATATGGGGACACAGACCCAGGAATATGGGGACGAGACCCAGGAATATGGGGACAGAGACCCAGGAATATGGGGACGCAGACCCAGGAATATGGGGACGCAGACCCAGGAATATGGGGACGAGACCCAGGAATATGGGGACAGAGACCCAGGAATATGGGGACGCAGACCCAGGAATATGGGACGCAGACCCAGGAATATGGGGACGCAGACCCAGGAATATGGGGACGCAGACCCAGGAATGTGGGGACGAGACCCAGGAATATGAGGACGCAGACCCAGGAATATGGGGACGCAGACCCAGGAATGAGGGGACAGAGACCCAGGAATGAGGGGACGCAGACCCAGGAATATGGGGACGCAGACCCAGGAATATGGGGACGCAGACCCAGGAATATGGGGACGCAGACCCAGGAATGTGGGGACGCAGACCCAGGAATATGGGGACGCAGACCCAGGAATGTGGGGACGCAGACCCAGGAATATGGGGACGCAGACCCAGGAATATGGGGACGCAGACCCAGGAATGTGGGGACGCAGACCCAGGAATATGGGGACGCAGACCCAGGAATACGGGGACGAGACCCAGGAATGAGGGGACAGAGACCCAGGAATGAGGGGACGCAGACCCAGGAATATGGGGGACGCAGACCCAGGAATGTGGGGACGCAGACCCAGGAATATGGGGGACGCAGACCCAGGAATATGGGGACGCAGACCCAGGAATGTGGGGACGTAGACCCAGGAATATGGGGACGCAGACCCAGGAATATGGGGACGCAGACCCAGGAATGTGGGGACGCAGACCCAGGAATATGGGGACGCAGACCCAGGAATACAGGGACGCAGACCCAGGAATGAGGGGACAGAGACCCAGGAATGAGGGGACGCAGACCCAGGAATATGTGGGACGCAGACCCAGGAATGTGGGGACGAGACCCAGGAATATGGGGACGCAGACCAAGGAATATGGGGACAGACCCCCAGGAATATGGGGACGCAGACCCAGGAATATGGGGGACGCAGACCCAGGCATGAGGGGACAGAGACCCAGGAATGAGGGGACGCAGACCCAGGAATATTGGGACGCAGACCCAGGAATATGGGGACGCAGACCCAGGAATATGGGGACGCAGACCCAGGAATATGGGGACGCAGACCCAGGAATATGGGGACGCAGACCCAGGAATATGGCGACGCAGACCCAGGAATATGGGGACGCAGACCCAGGAATATGGGGACGCAGACCCAGGAATATGGGGACGCAGACCCAGGAATACGGGGACGCAGACCCAGGAATATGGGGGACGCAGACCCAGGAATACGGGGGACGCAGACCCAGGAATATGGGGACGCAGACCCAGGAATACGGGGACAGAGACCCAGGAATATGGGGACGCAGACCCAGGAATATGGGGACGAGACCCAGGAATGTGGGGACGCAGACCCAGGAATATGGGGACACAGACCCAGGAATATGGGGACGCAGACCCAGGAATGCGGGGACAGAGACCCAGGAATGTGAAGACGCAGCACCAGGAATTTGGGGAAGCAGACCCAGGAATATGGGGACGCAGACCCAGGAATATGGGGACGCAGACCCAGGAATATGGGGACTCAGACCCAGGAATATGGGGACGCAGACCCAGGAATATGGGGACGCAGACCCAGGAATATGGGGACAGAGACCCAGGAATGCGGGGACAGAGACCCAGGAATGTGAAGACGCAGCACCAGGAATTTGGGGAAGCAGACCCAGGAATATGGGGACGCACACCCAGGAATATGGGGACGCAGACCCAGGAATATGGGGACAGAGACCCAGGAATATGGGGACGCAGACCCAGGAATATGGGGACGCAGACCCAGGAATATGGGGACGCAGACCCAGGAATATGGGGACAGAGACCCAGGAATATGGGGACGCAGACCCAGGAATATGGGGACGCAGACCCAGGAATATGGGGACGCAGACCCAGGAATATGGGGACGCAGACCCAGGAATGTGGGGACGCAGACCCAAGAATATGGGGACGCAGACCCAGGAATATGGGGACGCAGACCCAGGAATGTGGGGACGCAGACCCAGGAATATGGGGACGCAGACCCAGGAATGTGGGGACGCAGACCCAGGAATATGCGGACGCAGACCAAGGAATGTGGGGACGCAGACCCAGGAATATGGGGACGCAGACCCAGGAATATGGGGACGCAGACCCAGGAATGAAGGGACAGAGACCCAGGAATGAGGGGACGCAGACCCAGGAATATGGGGACGCAGACCCAGGAATGTGGGGACGCAGACCCAGGAATATGGGGACGCAGAACCAGGAATATGGGGACGCAGACCCAGGAATGTGGGGACGCAGACCCAGGAATATGGGGACGCAGACCCAGGAATATGGGGACGCAGACCCAGGAATGTGGGGACGCAGACCCAGGAATATGGGGACGCAGACCCAGGAATACGGGGACGCAGACCCAGGAATGAGGGGACAGAGACCCAGGAATGTGGGGACACAGACCCAGGAATATGGGGACGCAGACCCAGGAATATGGGGACAGACCCCCAGGAATATGGGGACGCAGACCCAGGAATATGGGGACGCAGACCCAGGAATATGGGGACGCAGACCCAGGAATGAGGGGACAGAGACCCAGGAATGAGGGGACGCAGACCCAGGAATATGGGGACGCAGACCCAGGAATACGGGGACGCAGACCCAGGAATATGGGGACGCAGACCCAGGAATATGGGGACGCAGACCCAGGAATACGGGGACGCAGACCCAGGAATACGGGGACGCAGACCAAGGAATACGGGGACGCAGACCCAGGAATATGGGGACGCAGACCCAGAAATATGGGGACGCAGACCCAGGAATGTGGGGACGCAGACCCAGGAATATGGGGACGCAGACCCAGGAATACGGGGACGAAGACCCAGGAATGAGGGGACAGAGACCCAGGAATGTGGGGACGCAGACCCAGGAATATGGGGACGCAGACCCAGGAATGTGGGGACGCAGACCCAGGAATATGGTGACGCAGACCCAGGAATATGGGGACGCAGACCCAGGAATGTGGGGACGCAGACCCAGGAATATGGGGACGCAGACCCAGGAATGTGGGGGACGCAGACCCAGGAATATGGGGACGCAGACCCAGGAATATGGGGACGCAGACCCAGGAATGTGGGGACGCAGACCCAGGAATATGGGGACGCAGACCCAGGAATATGGGGACGCAGACCCAGGAATGTGGGGACGCAGACCCAGGAATATGGGGACGCAGACCCAGGAATACGGGGACGCAGACCCAGGAATGAGGGGACAGAGACCCAGGAATGAGGGGACGCAGACCCAGGAATATGGGGACGCAGACCCAGGAATGTGGGGACGCAGTCCCAGGAATATGGGGACGCAGACCCAGGAATATGGGGACAGACCCCCAGGAATATGGGGACATAGACCCAGGAATATGGGGACGCAGACCCAGGAATATGGGGACGCAGACCCAGGAATGAGGGGACAGAGACCCAGGAATGAGGGGACGCAGACCCAGGAATATGGGGACGCAGACCCAGGAATATGGGGACGCAGACCCAGGAATATGGGGACGCAGACCCAGGAATATGGGGACGCAGACCCAGGAATACGGGAAGCGCAGACCCAGGAATACGGGGCCGCAGCCCCAGGAATATGGGGATGCAGACCCAGGAATACGGGGACGCAGACCCAGGAATATGGGGACGCAGACCCAGGAATACGGGGACGCAGACCCAGGAATATGGGGACTCAGACCCAGGAATATGGGGACGCAGACCCAGGAATATGGGGACGCAGACCCAGGAATATGGGGACAGAGACCCAGGAATATGGGGACGCAGACCCAGGAATGCGGGGACAGAGACCCAGGAATGTGAAGACGCAGCACCAGGAATTTGGGGACGCAGACCCAGGAATATGGGGACGCAGACCCAGGAATATGGGGACGCAGACCCAGGAATATGGGGACGCAGACCCAGGAATATGGGGACGCAGACCCAGGAATATGGGGACAGAGACCCAGGAATATGGGAACGCAGACCCAGGAATATGGGGACGCAGGCCCAGGAATGTGGGGACGCAGACCCAGGAATATGGGGACAGAGACCCAGGAATATGGGGACGCAGACTCAGGAATATGGGGACGCAGACCCAGGAATATGGGGACGCAGACCCAGGAATATGGGGACAGAGACCCAGGAATATGGGGACGCAGACCCAGGAATATGGGGACGCAGACCCAGGAATATGGGGACGCAGACCCAGGAATGTGGGGACGCAGACCCAGGAATGTGGGGACGCAGACCCAGGAATATGGGGACGCAGACCCAGGAATATGGGGACGCAGACCCAGGAATGAGGGGACAGAGACCCAGGAATGAGGGACGCAGACCCAGGAATATGGGGACGCAGACCCAGGAATATGGGGACGCAGACCCAGGAATATGGGGACGCAGACCCAGGAATGTGGGGACGCAGACCCAGGAATATGGGGCGCAGACCCAGGAATGTGGGGACGCAGACCCAGGAATATGGTGACGCAGACCCAGGAATATGGGGACGCAGACCCAGGAATGTGGGGACGAAGACCCCAGGAATATGGGGACGCAGACCCAGGAATGTGGGGACGCAGACCCAGGAATATGGGGACGCAGACCCAGGAATATGGGGGACGCAGACCCAGGAATGTGGGGGACGCAGACCCAGGAATATGGGGACGCAGACCCAGGAATATGGGGACGCAGACCCAGGAATGTGGGGACGCAGACCCAGGAATATGGGGACGCAGGACCCAGGAATACGGGACGCAGACCCAGGAATGAGGGGGACAGAGACCCAGGAATGAGGGGACGCAGACCCAGGAATATGGGGACGCAGACCCAGGAATGTGGGGACGCAGACCCAGGAATATGGGGACGCAGACCCAGGAATATGGGGACAGACCCCCAGGAATATGGGGACATAGACCCAGGAATATGGGGACGCAGACCCAGGAATATGGGGACGCAGACCCAGGAATGAGGGGACAGAGACCCAGGAATGAGGGGACGCAGACCCAGGAATATGGGGACGCAGACCCAGGAATATGGGGACGCAGACCCAGGAATATGGGGACGCAGACCCAGGAATATGGGGACGCAGACCCAGGAATATGGGGACGCAGACCCAGGAATACGGGGACGCAGACCCAGGAATACGGGGACGCAGACCCAGGAATATGGGGACGCAGACCCAGGAATACGGGGACGCAGACCCAGGAATATGGGGACGCAGACCCAGGAATACGGGGACGCAGACCCAGGAATATGGGGACTCAGACCCAGGAATATGGGGACGCAGACCCAGGAATATGGGGACGCAGACCCAGGAATATGGGGATGCAGACCCAGGAATATGGGGACGCAGACCCAGGAATATGGGGACGCAGACCCAGGAATGTGGGGACGCAGACCCAGGAATATGGGGACGCAGACCCAGGAATGTGGGGACGCAGACCCAGGAATATGGGGACGCAGACCCAGGAATATGGGGACGCAGACCCAGGAATATGGGGACGCAGACCCAGGAATATGGGGACGCAGACCCAGGAATATGGGGACGCAGACCCAGTTCTCCCTCATGTGATTCATCTTATAACAGTTCAACAATAAATCAGTTTTTATTCTCTTTCTCTTGCTATTTCCTTTTTTATTGTCTCTTCTGTTCTGTCTCAATAAAACCCTGGTCTTCTGTCCCTTCTGTTCTGTCTCAATAAAACTCTGGTCTTCTGTCCCTTCTGTTCCTTCTGGGCTGCCATACTTTAATCTGATCCACATTTTACTACCGTATACATCTGTGTTGGCGAAGTGTTGGCCACCACCCTGCTTGGGTTTCCATAACAACCGTCATCAAGACAGTTGCCATCTGCCGTGTGTCAATTAGCTGTGAGAGAAAGATGCACGGCACACACACGCAAACACACGCATGCACGGCACACACACGCAAACACACGCATGCACGGCACACACACGCAAACACACGCATGCACGGTACACACACGCAAACACACGCATGCACGGCACACACACGCAAACACACGCATGCACGGCACACACACGCAAACACACGCATGCACGGCACACACACGCAAACACACGCATGCACGGCACACACACGCAAACACACGCAAACACACGCATGCACGGCACACACACGCAAACACACGCACACCACCTGTCTCTGTGGTGTGAACGTGTCATATGGTTGAATAGGAGGATGTATCAATTAAGTGTTTTAATAGAACATATCCCCCCTCTCTCACTCTCTCTCTCGCTCTCTCTCTCTCTCAATTACAATTTAATTCAAAGGGCTTTATTGGCATGGGAAACATACACTGAGTGTACAAAACATTATGAACACCTGCTATTTCCATGACATAGACTGACCAGGTGAGTCCAGGTGAAAGATATGATCCTTTATTGATGTCACTTTTTAAATCCACTACAATCAGTGTAGATGAAGGAGAGGAGACGGGTTAAATAATGATTTTTAAGCCTTGAGACAATTGAGACATGGATTGTGTATGTGTGCCATTCAAAGGGTGAATGGGAAAGACAAAAGATTCAAGTGCCTTTGAACAGAGTATGGTGGTAGATGCCAGGCACACCGGTTTATGTCAAGAACTGCAACGCTGCTGGGTTTTTCACGCTCAACAATTTCCTGTGTGTATCAAGAATGGTCCACCACCCAAAGGACATCCAGCCAACTTGACACAACTATGGGAAGCACTGGAGTCAACATGGGCCAGCATCCCTGTGGAACGCTTTTGACACCTTGTAGAATCCATGCCCCGACAAACTGATGCAGTTCTGAGGGCAAAAGGGAGGGTGGGGGGTGTTGTAACAATGTGCAAATGGTTTTTGTGGTTCACTGTTTGCCCTTTTCTCATGGCAACAGGTCACAAATACTGCCTCTGTGATGGCACACTGTGGTATTTCACTTAACCCTCTAAAGTATAAGCCCTGTCTATAGAGAGTTTCTTGTAAAATAATAATGTCTGTATTTCTGATTTCTTTGGTGAAGTCCAGGTTCCTGCTCTGCAGCTCCAAAATGCAGGTGTTTCAGCCTAGCTCAGTGCTTTCTGTGGTGGTGTTTCAGCCTAGCTCAGTGCTTTCTGTGGTGGTGTTTCAGCCTAGCTCAGTGCTTTCTGTGGTGGTGTTTCAGCCTAGCTCAGTGCTTTCTGTGGTGGTGTTTCAGCCCAGCTCAGTGCTTTCTGTGGTGGTGTTTCAGCCCAGCTCGGTGCTTTCTGTGGTGGTGTTTCAGCCTAGCTCAGTGCTTTCTGTGGTGGTGTTTCAGCCTAGCTCAGTGCTTTCTGTGGTGGTGTTTCAGCCCAGCTCAGTGCTTTCTGTGGTGGTGTTTCCAGCCTAGCTCAGTGCTTTCTGTGGTGGTGTTTCAGCCCAGCTCAGTGCTTTCTGTGGTGGTGTTTCAGCCTAGCTCAGTGCTTTCTGTGGTGGTGTTTCAGCCTAGCTCAGTGCTTTCTGTGGTGGTGTTTCAGCCTAGCTCAGTGCTTTCTGTGGTGGTGTTTCAGCCCAGCTCAGTGCTTTCTGTGGTGGTGTTTCAGCCTAGCTCAGTGCTTTCTGTGGTGGTGTTTCAGCCTAGCTCAGTGCTTTCTGTGGTGGTGTTTCAGCCCAGCTCAGTGCTTTCTGTGGTGGTGTTTCAGCCTAGCTCAGTGCTTTCTGTGGTGGTGGGGCAGCCTAGCTCAGTGCTTTCTGTGGTGGTGTTTCAGCCTAGCTCAGTGCTTTCTGTGGTGGTGTTTCAGCCTAGCTCAGTGCTTTCTGTGGTGGTGTTTCAGCCTAGCTCAGTGCTTTCTGTGGTGGTGGGGCAGCCTAGCTCAGTGCTTTCTGTGGTGGTGTTTCAGCCCAGCTCAGTGCTTTCTGTGGTGGTGTTTCAGCCTAGCTCAGTGCTTTCTGTGGTGGTGTTTCAGCCTAGCTCAGTGCTTTCTGTGGTGGTGTTTCAGCCTAGCTCAGTGCTTTCTGTGGTGGAGGGGCAGCCTAGCTCAGTGCTTTCTGTGGTGGAGGGGCAGCCAGCGGAACATACAGAGCGTAGGAGTTGGTAATGTTCTCTAGTTGCGCCGTGATTGGCTCAGCGTTCTGTCACTCATGGGGACACTACGTCACCGCAAAATCTACAGGGAGAGCTAAGCAGTTCAAGCCCCTTTGGGTGCTGCCATAGATTTACATTAGAAGTGCCCATCCAAGAAGGCTCAAGGTCATTGGCCACAGAGAAAATGACGTGAAATCACGTTATATCTACCGTAGCTTCGATTGGACTGATCATGTCAACATCATCATCATGAATCAAGTCGACAATATTCTGGCAAATCCTTTTCAATCCTTGTCATATGAAGAGAAATTTTAGATAAAACGTATCGGTGCTCATCAGCCATTGGACATAAACATTACACAACAAGTTGGAAATCGCAAATTCAACAATGAGTGGTTTGGAAGGAATCAGTGGCTAACTGCAAGCGCTGCAAAGCAATCACTAGCCTGCTATTCAGTGGAGTGGATGTGTGGTCCAAGTCTGGGTTTAAGGGTCTCGTTTCCAAGCTTAAAAGGATAAACATTCACATGCAACACCACGGGCCAGAAAAGGTGGAATACATTGACCAAGCTGTCAATCCAGCATGACTTCTGCCGCGTTCAAAACAACTGGAAAATTGGAACTGGGAAATCTCAGACTACAGTGAGTTCAAGACAAAAAAATGAGCTCCGACTGAGAAGATACGTTTTGATCGGTCATCCAACTCGGAATTCCAAGTCGGGAACTCGGGCCTCTTTCTAGAGCTCCGACCTGAAGATCACTGACGTCATGATTCGACCTTGTATTTTTTCAGAGTTCCCAGTGGTCTTGAAAGCCCCATAAATCCAGAGAATGCCAGACTTTGATGACAAAGTTTAATGACAAAATTTGCCCATGAAGGACCGCCACGCCACCTTCCTGTTCAAGTGAGCACAGCCCAACAAGGTGAGTCCAAAAATGTATTGTATGCTGCTGCATAAATGATGTAATATGCCAGGGAGATATGTATACTGTAGCTAAGAAAGTAATACTAAGTGTATGTTGTGTAGTAAGCTGTTAGTAGCCCATGTGCCTCACCCTAATAATTTGGTCCCTTTCCCCCTCATAACTTAGCCTACTGTTCTGACTTGGTGGTGCACATGTAGCCTATAGCCTGTTTTAGAGAAATGTCATCATCTAATATTTTAAGAGCTTTCATTGTCTGTTTACAATCCCCCTTTATGTATTATACGGTTCTGACTTGGTGTACAGGGAGAACACTGTAAGAACGGCCCATGTTCTGAATTCTGTCGCTGTACATTTCAAAAGTGCTGAACAAATAGTTATATTGATTATGTCTGTCTTAGCTCGCTCATTTAATGTCTTAATCGAAATTACGGATTGCCTCTTATCCGCTTATTGTTCCCTTATGCCATAGTTTGTACATCTCAATTGTCAGTAGAAACCACAGTTGTTTAAGCAAGTCAGCCATACCAGCTATGTTTTTAAAAGAAGGCAGTAAATGAGGCTGAATGAACTGTTTCGCTGCCAGACAAGGCTCCACTGAAAGCCAAGTGTAGTAAGGATTCACTCCATGGTGCTGAAAAGAAAGCTCTGCTGTTGGGACAGCTTTATGGAGGCCCTAACAGTTTGTGGGCACCGTTTGTCACCGTTATAGTGCAATTAATGTATTGTTTAGTGTTGTTTGTGGCTTTGCTGGCATGTATCCAAAACATTTTTGGGGGGGAGTTTGATTGACATGCTAAAATCACCACTGATAGTTACAGTGGGGAGAACAAGTATTTGATACACTGCCGATTTTGCAGGTTTTCCTACTTACAAAGCATGTAGAGGTCTGTAATTTTTATCATAGCTGCACTTCAACTGTGAGAGACAGAATCTAAAACAAAAATCCAGAAAATCACATTGTATGAGTTTTAAGTAATTCATTTGCATTTTATTGCATGACATAAGTATTTGATACATCAGAAAAGCAGAACTTAATATTTGGTACAGAAACCTTTGTTTGCAATTACAGAAATCATACGTTTCCTGTAGGTCTTAAACAGGTTTGCACACACTGCAGCAGGGATTTCGGCCCACTCCTCCATACAGACCTTCTCCAGATCCTTCAGGTTTCGGGGCTGTCGCTGGGCAATACGGACTTTCAGCTCCCTCCAAATATTTTCTATTGGGTTCAGGTCTGGAGACTGGCTAGGCCACTCCAGGACCTTGAGATGCTTCTTACGGAGCCACTCCTTAGTTGCCCTGGCTGTGTGTTTCGGGTCGTTGTCATGCTGGAAGACCCAGCCATGACCCATCTTCAATGCTCTTACTGAGGGAAGGAGGTTGTTGGCCAAGATCTCGTGATACATGGCCCCATCCATCCTCCCCTCAATACGGTGCAGTCGTCCTGTCCCCTTTGCAGAAAAGCATGCCCAAAGAATGATGTTTTCACCTCCATGCTTCATGGTTGGGATGGTGTTCTTGGGGTTGTACTCATCCTTCTTCTTCCTCCAAACACGGTGAGTGGAGTTTAGACCAAAAAGCTCTATTTTTGTCTCATCAGACCACATGACCTTCTCCCATTCCTCCTCTGGATGGTCATTGGCAAACTTCAGACGGGCCTGGACATGCGCTGGCTTGAGCAGGGGGACCTTGCGTGCGCTGCAGGATTTTAATCCATGACGGCGTAGTGTGTTACTAATGGTTTTCTTTGAGACTGTGGTCCCAGCTCTCTTCAGGTCATTGACCAGGTCCTGCCATGTAGTTCTAGGCTGATCCCTCACCTTCCTCATGATCATTGACGCCACACGAGGTGAGATCTTGCATGGAGCCCCAGACCGAGGATGATTGACCGTCATCTTGATCTTCTTCCATTTTCTAACAATTCGCCAACAGTTGTTGCCTTCTCACCAAGCTGCTTGCCTATTGTCCTGTAGCCCATCCCAGCCTTGTGCAGGTCTACAATTTTATCCCTAATGTCCTTACACAGCTCTCTGGTCTTGGCCATTGTGGAGAGGTTGGAGTCTGTTTGATTGAGTGTGTGGAAAGGTGTCTTTTTTACAGGTAACGAGTTCAAACAGGTGCAGTTAATACAGGTAATGAGTGGAGAACAGGAGGGCTTCTTAAAGAAAACTAACAGGTCTGTGAGAGCCGGAATTCTTACTGGTTGGTAGGTGATCAAATACTTATGTCATGCAATAAAATGCAAATTAATTACTTAAAATCATACAATGTGATTTTCTGGATTTTTGTTTTAGATTCCGCCTCTCACAGTTGAAGTGTACCTATGATAAAAATTACAGACCTCTACATGCTTTGTAAGTAGGAAAACCTGCAAAATTGTCAGTGTATCAAATACTTGTTCTCCCCACTGTATATAGTCTCTGGGGCAGATCAGACCAGATTAGAGGATTTGCTGTAGATGAGATTCAAGAGGACCAATAATGAGACAGAAATTAAAGTTCTAAACTTGACAGGATCAAAATCCCCCCAACAGGAAGGAAGTCTAGAAAACATTCACAAAGTCTGAAACAACAAGATGTTTCCCTCAGGCCTTAGAGCAGTTCTGAAGGGAACTGGGGATTTACCAGCGGATATTACTCTGCTTCTGCTTCCCAAATGGCACACTATTCCCTATGTAGTGCTCTACTTTTGGAAGGGCCCTGTGGGCACTATGGGCCCTTGTCATAATTAATGCACTAAATATGGAATAGGGGTGCCATTTGGGACACATGCCGTAAGATCCGGGGGAATTCTAGAACAGAACTTTAGAAGACAGATGGATTCTACACTGTTTATTGTTGTTCTTTACATTTAAAGGAACATTAGCTCTGATGCGGATAGAACTCCGCAGTTATAGGAAGTTTGTTTATTTTATGAGATTGCTACGTCCCAAATGGCACCCTATTCCGAATATAGTGCACTACTATTCCCTGTAGTTATTGTTTACAGCTGCCTGATGCTACACAGTCTCTTCATGTAGTTGTTGTCTACTGCTGCCTTCTGCTAAACAGTCTCTTCCTGTAGTTGTTGTCTACTGCTGCCTGATGCTAAACAGTCTCTTCCTGTAGTTGTTGTCTACTGCTGCCTGCTGCTAAACAGTCTCTTCCTGTAGTTGTTGTCTACTGCTGCCTTCTGCTAAACAGTCTCTTCCTGTAGTTGTTGTCTACTGCTGCCTTCTGCTAAACAGTCTCTTCCTGTAGTTGTTGTCTACTGCTGCCTGCTGCTTTGTGTGTTTTTTATTTAACGTCTGCTCAGCCCACATGACCACATACTCTATATATGTAACGTCTACAATAACTATGTATGTATTCTATGATCCTTCCATTCTATGGAATGTCCACCGCCATCACATGTCATGTCTTCTCAAATGTTATACATATTTCTTCAGTGATAGACTGAACGGGTAAGGTTAACTTGTATTATATACAAATAATGACCAACGAAATCCAACTTATCACATGGAACGTGCACGGGCACAATAATAAATTGTAAAAAAGCATTTGGTTCTCGAACACTTAAAGAGATTGTCAGCAGATGCGGATTTCTTTCAAGTTACATTTTTAAAAAATTAGAAATTGAATATTTAAAGAGGAGCTGGGTTGGAGATGCCTGTGCTGCCACCTAGTGCAGTAACAGTAGAGGTGCAGGCATCCTGATAAATAGGAATACACCATTTTTCCTTATATCCCAGCACATGGACCAAGAAGGCTGTTTTCTAATGTTGAATTTTAACTTACATGGTGCAAAATACACAATGATTTCAGTCTATTTCCCACTCGGGGCAAATCTGCTGTTTTTAGATATAATTCAAGCTATATTAGATCAACTCCCGAAAGGAACTATTATATTAGCTGATGATCTAAATCATACATTCGATAAGATTGACCAACATAGGAATAAAAAAGACAAATTCAAGAAACCTCCAAAGAGGCAGAAAAATGTTAATCTTTACAAATAATTTTACTGGACACCTGGAGATTACTATTCCCAACTACAAAACACTATTCATTTTTTGCTCCAAGTAAGAAAAGCTATTCAATAATGGACTACATTTGTATTTCCTAAAATGCACTAATCAATTTACTAGATGAAAAAATTCATGATATAGTGATATTGGATCATTCTCCGTTATCATGCTTAATTACACCAATAGAAAATACACTTATCGAGAGAATTTGGAGAATGAACAAAGTGCATCCTCTGGACCCAAAATGTATTAAATACGTAACCGAAAAAATAAAAACATAATCATTACAAATGTAGACATAGAGGACGTACAATAAGGGAATTATAATCTCATACTCGGCAAAAGTTAAATCTGATTTAAACATTTTAATTAAAGAAAAATAAATCACTATCTTAACAAAAGCCCATAAAACATATTTACAAGGTAAAGAAGAAAATAAAATGTCTGAACTTCAGCAGGAATACGATGTTTTACTTTTGAAGAGAGCCAACAACTACAGGTTAAACTCAAATAAAGCATACTACTTAACGGCACATAAACCTGGTAAATATCTTGCAGCTCTCACAAAACGAATACATTCTAAACCAATTATAATTTAAAAAGGTAAAGGGGACTATTATCACTAAAAACAGAGCAGAAATATTAGATACTGTTAAAACATTTGCATGTAGAAAAGCACCAGGTATGGATGGCTTGCCCATAGAATTCTATTCAACATTTTGGGACAAAGTACCCCCCCCCCCCCATTACTTCTAGTTCCATGTATCAAATAGTTATTTCAGTTATATTAAAACCAAGAAAATCTGGAGAGTAATCTGCTGATTATAGTCCCATAAATGTAATAAATTGTGACAATAAAATAATAACAAAGCTCATAAGCAATAGAATGGCAAAAGTATTTGTTTGTGTTCCAAATGGCACCCTATTCCCTATGTAGTGCACTACTTTTGACCAGGGCCCTTAGGGGCACTATGTAGGGAACAGGGTGCCATGTGGGACACAGTTGAGGAGTCAGTGGAGCTAACTAACAGACAGCCAGGGCCAACAGTGATGGAGCCTCCACGGCCCAGTAGCCTCCATGCCTGTTCTTTGGTCCTCATTTGTTTCCATGGAGATTTGATATGAGTGTTTTTTCTCTCTTTTTCTCTCTCCTTCGGATCAAACCACAATATAATGGATCAACTCCTCTCTTACAAAGCAAAAGTCATTTATTTTTTATTTTTTAATGATTTAACTGGATATGAACCCAAATGCAGACAACTACACCGAGCCAGAGAAGGTTTAACAGGTTTATTTACAAAGTTCAATTGTCCAGGTTTCCAAAAATAGGGGAAGAGCAAGTCCAGGTCTACAGGGAGGGTAACAGATCCAGGTTCTGAGCAGGAGTGGTAGCGTAACGTCCTAGTGTCCGTGGAGAGTCCAAAAGGGAGGTCCAGTAGTGGAAGGCAGGATGGTGGTGGCAGGAGTGAAGCGGAGGCAGGAGTCAGGTTCCAATAATCTGTGGCACAGGAGAAAAGTAAATAGAACAGGCCAAAAACACAAAGAGCGAAAACAAGCAGGTTGAGTCGGCAGCGAGACTAACATGGTCGTCTTGACTATGATCTGACGATGAGTGGCAAGTTTGACCGGGTCTTTAAGGCTGAGGTGATTATGGTGAATGAGCTGCAGCTGGAACCCTGACTCCCGCACACCAGACTTCACTCCTGCAATCAAGGACAGACAGAGGGAGGGGGAGAGCAGAGAGAGAGCTACCTAGCAGCAGTAGGCCTAACAATTTTATTTTATTTTTTTCTTTCTTTTTTTTTTTTTTTTTTTTTTTTTTTTTCTTGGGGAGAATGGATCAGCTTAATATTGCAGATAGATTGTATCTTCTATCAATGTAATTGTCTGCATCACTTCCAATCCCCCATGTTTTTTTATATTTTTTATATTTTTATATATATACTCCCCTTTATTACTTTTCAACCCCACCATCCTTTCCCTACTTGGAGTAAATTAGTGAACAACAACGCCCAGGCCTCTACTTCCGGTCTATACTTACTATCTACACCTTATGGACAGAGTTAATTTTACAATAATTATATTATATATATATATATATATATATATATATATTTTTTTTTTTTTATTTATTTTTTTTTATTTTTTTTTTATTTTGCTCCTGAACTTCTTCTACTCTCAACCTCTCCAATCATTTTCATGATGTTCATCCGGTTTGCTTCTATATGCCATATCTTTCTAACTGTGCTCTTTCCCAAAAGCTCCCAACATACAACCCATATACTTATTATGGACACAGTATGCTTACATTATTAGCTATCTTTGTTATTATTTGTTGTTATTTGTTATTAGTCCCATCATTCAACTCTATTCAATACCTCCCATCTATCTCTTAACACCATCCATATAGGATTTCTATTTGCCATATATATTTCAACCGTACTGTGATGTTTTACAAAAGTTCTGAACCTCATTGTTTCTACAGATTGTGAATTAAAAATAAACATTTTTGCTAAAAGTATTATTATATTATTGATTGATTGACTATGACTTTTCAAATCACCCAGTAATGCTATCTGCAAGGTTAGTTCCAGGTAAATATTGCAATCCTTTAGCCATTCCTGGACCTGTGTCCAAAAACAAGCTACAAATGGACAGTACCAAAACAAATGATCTAATGATTCTGTCTCTTCGCAGCAAAATCTGCAGAGCTGGGAAGATTGTATCCCCCATATAAATAACATTCTATTGGTAGCAAGAATTTTATATAATAATTTAAATTGAAAGATTCTAATTTTTGAATCCGGTGTCGTTTTGCGTGTAAGTTCATAAACACTATGCCATGGGATCGGTACGTCAAAGATCTCTTCCCAACTATTTTGCAATCTATATGGGACGGCTGTCAATCCTTTGGTCCTTAAGTGAAACTGATATACTTTTTTATTTATAATAATATATATAATAATATGCCATTTAGCAGACGCTTTTATCCAAAGCGACTTACAGTCATGTGTGCATACATTTTTTTTGTGTATGGGTGGTCCCGGGGATCGAACCCACTACCTTGGCGTTACAAGCGCCGTGCTCTACCAGCTGAGCTACAGAGGACCACATTATCACAGTTTTCCTTAACCAATTATGTTCTTTAATGCAAGGCCGACAGACAAGTTCCTTACTTTCTCCCCCTTCCACTTTCCTCTTCCACTTTTGCGGTAAGGCTGCAATTATTTGGTTGTAATTTTGGGTAGAGCAGACATTTCCATATGTTTTTGTTAGCTGCATGTGCGATATAACTCCACCAGTCCTACCGATGATATCATTTACGAAGATTATACCTTTTTTAAACATTCTGTCAAAAAATAAAGGTTTTTTGTCAATTAGTATATTTGAATTTAACCACAATATTTGTTGCATTATTTTTTCTGTCGTTTCTGGAGGATTAAATTGAAATTGCAACCAACTTTCTATGGCTTGTTTTAGAAATAGTGACATTTGGGAGATTATTTCCTTTTCAAATAACTGAAAGTGAGAGGTTGTAATCTGAATAAAGGGAAAAAGGCCTTTCTTGAACATTGGGTGAGACAATCTTACTAATTTGCTTGAGAACCAGTTCGGATTTAAGTATAACTTTTGTATGACTGAAGCTTTTAGTGATAGGTCTAATGCTTTAATATTTAATAATTTCTGTCCTCCGAATTCATATTCATTATATAAATGTGCTCTTTTAATTTTGTCTGGCTTGCCGTTCCAAATAAAATTGAATATTTTTTTCTCATATAATTTAAAAAACTGTTCGCTAGGCGTAGGCAAGACCATAAGCAAATAAGTAAACAAGCAAAAGTCTTACCAGACATATCAATCAAACAGTAAAAAAAAAAAAAAAAAGATTTGACACAAACAAATACAAGAACATGTTTCAGTTTAATACAAAAAAACAAGATATAGATTTATCAATAATGGCTTTTGATGCCGAAAAGGCTTTTGACCGTCTTGAATGGCCTATTCTATTAAAAACTTTGAAAGCTTTCAACTTTCCAGCTGAGATAATATATTGAATAAAAATATTGTATAAGTGTCATAAAGCAAAAATATACACAGATAATTCATTATCTGATGAAAATTGCTTTAGAAAGGGGCACAAGACTGGGATGTTCCGTCTCACCACTCCTGTTTGCACTGGCAATTGAACCGCTTGCAGAAAGAATTAGACAGGACCCAAACGTAACAGGTATCAGTATTGCTAAACATGAATATAAACTAAAATTATTTGCAGATGATCTCCTGATATACAGTACCTGACCAATATTGAAATACCTGGCCAATATTTTCAGAATACTCAAAAATCTCAGGATATAAAATTAACGTGAGAAAACTTTTTGTTGTTGTCATTTAGCAGAAGCTCTTATCCAGAGCGACTTACAGTTAGTGAGTGCATACATTTTCATACTGGCCCCCCCGTGGGAAACAAACCCACAACCCTGGCGTTGCAAGCGCCACGCTCTACCAACTGAGCTACACGGTGGACTGTATTAGAATAAATCCTGATCAACAGAAATCCTTTAACCACACAAAAAATATATACTTAGGATGCTTAATAAGTGACAACAAACAACAGATATATAAAGATAATTTTATTCCATTACTCAACAATATGAAAGCGGATCTAATTAAATGGAATAATCGTCCCATAAATCATACAGGTATTTATTTTTGATAATACCAATTACCCCACTGAAGACATTCTTTTTTTAAAAGCATACTCGGTCATAACAGACTTTATTTGGGCAAATAAAACTCATAGAATATGTCTGAGGGTGGTTTTAACCTTGGAATTGAATCAACTCTCTACCCAAGGCTTTAACTTGCGACATATTGTTAAATGCACTAAAGAGAACATTATTAGCCCAGAATTTTTTTTGTGTTATTACATTCAACCAGAAATTACTTTTGAATGTCAGAGCGGCGGTAACTCACCAGCATTCCGACCAGAAATACAACTTTCCCGAATTGGATCTTTTGCTCACACCAACCAAGGCAATTTAATTTATCCCAGAGGCTGCTCCAAGACGCCGCCGATGGAGAAGAGGTATTCGGAGTGGACTTCTAGTCCGACTCAGGAGGCGTACACAACATCCACCGCTTCCGAGTATATTACTCGCTAATGTTCAGTCCCTGGACAATAAATTAGACGAGCTCAGGGCGAGGATCTCCTTCCAGAGAAACATCAGGGACTGATACATACTCTGTTTCATGGAATCATGGCTCTCTCCGGATATACTGTCCATACAGCCAACTGGGTTCTCAGTACATCGCTCGGACAGGAATAAGGAACTCTCCAGGAAGAAGAAAGGCGGTGGTGTATGTTTCATGATTAACCACTCATGGTGTGATTGTGTTAACGTACAGGAACTCAAGTCCCTTTGTTCTCCTGACCTAGAATACCTCACAATCAAATGCCGACTGTATTACCTCCCAAGAGAATTCTCTTCGGTTATAGTCCCGGCCGTGTATATTCCCCCTCAAGCCGATACCACGACGGCCCTCAAGGAGCTACACTGGACTTTATGCAAACTGGAAACCACATATCCTGAGGCCGCATTTATTCTAGCTGGCTTTAACAAAGCAAATCTGAGGAAAACGCTACCGAAGTTCTATCAACACATTGCCTGTAGTACTCACGCTTCAAAAACTCTCAACCATTGTTACTCTCCCTTCCGGGATGGCTACAAGGCCCTCCAATGCCCTCCCTTCGGCAAATCAGATAAGGACTCCATTCTGCTCCTCCCTTCCTATAGGCAAAAACTCAAACAAGAAGTACCCATGCTAAGGTCTATTCAATGCTGATCTGACCAATCGGAATCCATGCCTTAAGATTGTTTCGATCACGTGGACTGGGATATGTTCCGGGCTGCCTCTGAGAATAACATTGATGTATACACTTACACGGTGAGTGAGTTCATCAGGAAGTGAATAGGGGATGTTGTTCGCACTGTGAATATTAAAACCTACCCAAACCAAAAACCATGGATAGATGGCAGCATTCGCGCAAAACTGAAAGGAGCGAACAACTGCATTTAAGCTAAACACCTTCTTCGCCCGCTTTGAGGATAACACAGTGCCACCGATGCGGCCCGTGCCCAAGGAATGTAGGCTCTCGTTCTCTGTGGCAGACGTGAGTAAGACATTTAAGCGTGTTAACCCTCGCGAGGCTGCCGGCCCAGACGGCATCCCTCAGAGCATGCGCAGACCAGCTGGCTGGAGTGTTTATGGACAATCTCTCCCTATCCCCACTTGCTTCAAGATGTCCACCATTGTTCTTGTACCCAAGAAAGCAAAGGTAACTGAACTAAATGACTTTCGCCCCGTAGCACTCACTTCTGTCATCATGAAGTGCTTTGAGAGGCAAGTTAAGGATCATATCACCTCAGCCCCCCCCCTGTACTCTCAGGGTTTATAGCCACCCCCCCCCCCACCCCCCCCCCTCTGTACTCTCAGGGTTTATAGCCCCCCCCTCTGTACTCTCAGGGTTTATAGCCACCCCCCTCTGTACTCTCAGGGTTTATAGCCACCCCCTCTGTACTCTCAGGGTTTATAGCCCCCCCCTCTGTACTCTCAGGGTTTATAGCCCCCCCGTACTCTCAGGGTTTATAGCCACCCCCCCACCTCTGTAATCTCAGGGTTTATAGCCAATCTGGTTAATTTAATCTGAGGTGGAACATTTCTCTAATCCCAGGGTTTATAGCCACCCCCCCCCCCTCTCTAATCTCAGGGTTTATAGCCACCCCCCCACCTCTCTAATCTCAGGGTTTATAGCCAATCTGGATAATTTAATCTGAGGTGGAACATTTCTCTAATCTCAGGGTTTATAGCCAATCTGGATAATTTAATCTGAGGTGGAACATTTCTCTAATCTCAGGGTTTATAGCCACCCCCCCCACCTCTCTAATCTCAGGGTTTATAGCCACCCCCCCCCCCCACCTCTCTAATCCCAGGGTTTATAGCCAATCTGGATAATTTAATCTGAGGTGGAACATTTCTCTAATCTCAGGGTTTATAGCCACCCCCCCCACCTCTCTAATCCCAGGGTTTATAGCCACCCCCCCCCCACCTCTCTAATCCCAGGGTTTATAGCCAATCTGGCCCACACAGTAGAATGACTGGATGGTGGCCCAAAAAGCGAGGCTAAATCCCAAATGGCACCCTATTCCCTATACACTGCACTACTTTTGCCCATAACAGTGCTAGCTAGGAGTAGGAGAGGAGTTGATCCATTATATTGTGGTTTGAACCGAAGGAGAGAGAAAAAGAGAGAAAAAACACTCATATCAAATCTCCATGGAAACAAATGAGGTCCAAAGAACAGGCATGGAGGCTACTGGGCCGTGGAGGCTCCATCACTGTTGGCCCTGGCTGTCTGTTAGTTAGCTCCACTGACTCCTCAACTGTGTCCCACATGGCACCCTGTTCCCTACATAGTGCCCCTAAGGGCCCTGGTCAAAAGTAGTGCACTACATAGGGAATAGGGTGCCATTCAATACACATATAAAGACATAACATATGGACACTGTATAAAAGCCTCCGGGGCTGGGCAGTCGGGCTTTCACTCACTCACCCTGTTTTCCCCAGCCAGAAACATTTGGAACGGGCCAGTGAAGTGGAGAAGAAAGGGTATTTTTGGGCAGAGAGAACCAGGGAGAAAGGACCCAGGTGCACTGGCAAGGCAGAAGGCACGGAGTGGAAGAAAGAAAGGAAGAAAGAGGAGAGGAGTTGCTCCAGTTCTGTTGAGGGCATGTCCTTTAGTTCAGACAGTCACACATCAAAAGACCCCTAACTCATTCCTTCCTTCCTTCCTTCCTTCCTTCCTTCCTTCCTTCCTTCCTTCCTTCCTTCCTTCCATTCTTTCTTTCTGTCTTTCTTTCTTTCTTTTACATGTTAGAATCACCTTTGGCAGTGATTACAGCTGTCTTTCTGGGTAAGTCTATAAGAGTTTCCCACACTTGGATTGTTCAACATTTGCCCATTATTATTTTCAAAATTCTTCAACCTTTGCCGAATTGGTTGTTGATCATTGCTAGACAACCATTTTCAGGTCTTTCCATCGATTTTCAAGCAGATTTAAGTCAAAACTTTCTTCTTAGTGAGCAACTCCAGTGTATGTTTGGCCTTGTGTTTTAGGTTATTGTCCTGCTGAAAGGTTAATTCATTTCCCAGTGTCTGGTGGAAGGCAGACTGAACCAGGCTAAACCCTGATTTTGGATTTTAGGATTTTAGCACTTACCTCCATTCAGTTTATTTTTATCCTACAAAAACTCCCCAGTCGTTAATGATTACAAGCATACCCATAACATGATGCAGCAAACACTATGCTTCAAAATGTGGAGAATGGTACTCAGTAATGTGTTGTATTGGATTTGCCCCAAACACAAGACTTTGTATTCAGAACAAAAAAGTTAATTGCTTTGCCCAATTTTTGGCAAACAGGATGCATGTTTTGGAATATTTTTATTCTGTACAGGCGTCCTTTTTTTTCACTCTGTCAATTAGGTTAGTATTGTGGAGTAACTACAATGTTGTTGATCCATCCTCAGTTTTCTCCTATCACAGCCATTAAACTCTGTAACTGTATAAATCAAATCAAATCAAATGTATTTATATAGCCCTTTTTTCATCAGCAGATGTCACTAAGTGCAGAAACAGCCTAAACCCGCAAACAGAAAGCAATGCAGATATAAAAGTCACCATTGGCCTCATGGTGAAATCCCTGAGCGGTTTCCTTCCTCTCCGGCAACTGAGTTAGGAAGGACGCCTGTATTGTTGTAGTGACTGGGTGTATCGATACACCACCCAAAGTGTAATTAATAACTTCACCATACTCAAAGGGTTATTTTACCCATCTACCAATAGGTGCCCTTCTTTGCGAGGTGCCCTTCTTTTTCTAAGTTTATAGGCACCCTTTCCGTTTTTTACAATCCATGATCTTGGCTGTCTAACTGATGACGGAGTGATGACAGGTGATGCTGCGTTTGACTTTGAATGTGAGTTTGAGTAACCTCAGCTCAGCCATCTTGGGGCCGGGCATTGCCCACTGATCAGCCATCTTGGGGCCGGGCGTTGCCCACTGATCAGCCATCTTGGGGCCGGGCGTTGCCCACTGATCAGCCATCTTGGGGCCGGGCGTTGCCCACTGATCAGCCATCTTGGGGCCGGGCGTTGCCCACTGATCATCCATCTTGGGGCCGGGCGTTGCCCACTGATCAGCCAAAGGCTCATTATAGAACAGAGAAATTCGTACAAAAACGTTAAAAAAATAACTGTTACCTGTTTTGTTATTAAAATTTCATTTGAGACTCTCATAGCCACCACACCAGAGTACAGTATTTTACATTTACATTTTAGTCATTTAGCAGACGCTCTTATCCAGAGCGACTTACAGTTAGTGATTACATATATATATATATATTTTTTTTTTATACTGGCCCCCCGTGGGAATCGAACCCACAACCCTGGCGTTGCAAACGCCATGCTCTATCAACTGAGCTACATCCCTGCCGGCCATTCCCTCCCCTACCCTAGACGACGCTGGGCCAATTGTGCGCCGCCCATGAGTCTCCCGGTCGCGGCCGGCTGCGACAGAGCCTGGATTCGAACCAGGATCTCTAGTGGCACAGTTAGCACTGCGATGCAGTGCCTTAGACCACTGCGCCACTCAGGAGAGTATCAGAGCGCTGCGCTACAGGAGCTCTTTCCTTAACACTGGTGCAGAGGAATGAAATGTTGGACCAAACCATATAAATCCATCCCTATACTAGGGAGTTTTAAGATAAAACGTAAGAAATGATTGTTGGGGAAAATGCTTTAACACGGCACAGGCTTAAAGAAAGTAGAAATGGTTTATGGGGAAAATGCTTTAACACTGCACAGGCTTAAAGAAAGTAGAAATGGTTTATGGGGAAAATACTTTCATTCTTAAATTAAAGAAGTTTGGAACCACCAAAACACTTCCTAGAGCTGGCCGCCCGGCCAAACTGAGCAATCGGGGGAGAAGGGCCTCGGTCAGGGAGGTGACCAAGAACCCGATGGCCACTCTGACAGAGCTCCAGAGTTCCTCTGTGGAGAAGGGAGAGCCTTCCAGAAGGACAACCATCTCTGCAGCTGTCACGGATTCGGCCGAGGCTGCCCCTCCTCCTTGCTCGGGCAGGCTTCGGCGTTCGTCGTCCCCGGAGTACTAGCTGCTGCCGATCGATGTTTCAGTGTTTGTCTTGTTTAGTCGTTATTGTCTACACCTGTTTCACATTATGTTTGATTGTGTTCCCTTTAATACCCTCTGTGTCTCATTGTGTATTGTGCGTTATTGTTTTGGTCTTTGCGGCAGTTGCCCTTGTGTGCGGGTTTTGTTATTTTTCCCTTGCTGTTCGAGGTTGCCAGTGTACTTTGTTTTGTTGCACTGTATCTAGTAAAAGTTCTGCCAGTAGCTCGGTGTCCTGCTCTTGACTTCGCCTACCGCATACACGTCGCCCTGACAGAATAACGCACCTATTAGACATGGAGTCAGCAGGATCGGCGGTGCCAGCTGGATCAATAGAAGAGCGCGTAGAACAACAAGCGGCTATGATCCAGGCTCTCGGTGGTGAAAACCGTGGAGCGATGGGAAAGAAGAAGCTGGTCTACACCTCCTCCGACGATACCACCATCAGCTATGCCCATCGCTTCATCTCCGGGGTCCAGTGGGATTCGGCTCTCGCTCCCGAGGGCTTATGATGGCACAGCTGCCGGGTGTCAGGGTTTCCTGCTCCAGGTGGAACTCTACCTGGCAACCATCCACCCGGCGCCCTCGGGATACGAGAGCGTGTCCGCCCTCATCTCCTGTCTGTCTGGCAAGGCGCTGGAGTGGGCCAACGCCGAGTGGGGGGGAATAGACGCCGACACAGTCAACTATGCGGAGTTCACCCGCCGCTTCAGGGCAGTATTCGATCATCCACCAGAGGGTAAGGCGGCGGGTGAACGTCTATTCCACCTTCGACAGAGGAGGAGGAGCGCGCAGGAGTTCGCACTGGACTTCCGGACACTGGCTGCCAACGCGGGATGGAATGAGAGGGCCCTCATCGACCACTACAGATGTAGCCTGAGGGAGGACGTGCATCGGGAACCTGAGGGAGGACGTGCTTCGATCAACTGGTGGACATGTCGATTTGCCTGGACACCCTGTTGGCTACCGGCGGATGTCCGAACTCGGGGCCGTCCATTCCATCCTTCAGCACTTCCGAGCCGACCCCGATGGAGCTCGGAGGTGCTGGTTCTAGGAGAGAGACCAGGAGAGAGGCCGTCCCCTGTACCAACTGTGGCCGCAGAGGACACACTGCTGGTCGGTGCTGGGGAGGGTCTCCTCGGACTCGAGGCAGTAGGCCGCGCACTGATGAGTCATTCCAGGTGAGTAGGCGCCCCACTCACCCAGAGCTCCCTGTTGCGCATATGTGTATTCAAGTTGTGTTTCCCGAGGTTTCTCCTCATTCCCAGCATAAGGCGCTAGTCGATTCAGGCGCAGCTGGGAATTTTATCGACCGCCATTTCATCCATAAGTTAGGGATTCCTATAGTTCCAGTGGCGGTGCCCTTCCCTATCCATGCTCTAGATAGTCGCCCTTTGGGGTCTGGGTTGATTAGGGAGGTCACGGCGTCACTCAGGATGAAAACGCAGGAGGGCCATGAGGAGATAATTTGGTTGTATTTGATTGACTCTCCTGCGTTTCCCGTGGTGTTGGGGCTTCCCTGGTTGATGTCTCATGACCCCAACATTTCATGGCAACAGAGGGCTCTCAAGGGATGGTCTGATCAGTGTGTCGGGAGGTGTGTGGGTGTTTCCGTAGGGGCCACGACGGTGGAAAGTCCGAACCAAGCTCCCACCATGCACATTCCACCTGAATATGCCGATTTGGCTCTTGCCTTCTGTAAAAAGAAGGCGACTCAATTACCACCCCATCGACAGGGGGATTGTGCGATAAACCTCCAAGTAGGCGCAGCGCTTCCACGTAGCCATGTGTATCCTCTGTCTCAGAAGGAGACGGCGGCTATGGAGACATATGTCGCCGAATCGCTGAGACAGGGAAACATACGGCCATCCACTTCCCCTGCATCCTCAAGTTTCTTTTTTGTGAAGAAGAAAGATGGGGGTTTACGCCTGTGTATTGACTACCGTGGTCTCAATCAGATCACCATCAAATATAGCTATCCACTCCCTCTGATTGCTAGTATGACGGAGTCATTACACGGGCGCGATTCTTCACAAAATTGGATCTCAGGAGCGCGTACAACCTGGTGCGCATTAGGGAGGGAGATGAGTGGAAGACAGCATTCAGTACCACCTCGCGTCACTATGAGTACCTCGTCATGCCATACATAATGAATGCTCCTTCAGTCTTCCAATCGTTTTTGGATGAGATTTTCCGGGACTTACATGGACAGGGTGTAGTGGTGTATATTGATGACATTCTAATATACTCTGCTACCCGCGCAGAGCATGTGTCCCTGGTTCGTCGGGTGCTTGGTAGACTGTTGGAGCATGACCTGTATGCAAAGGCGGAGAAATGTCTGTTCTTCCAGGAATCCATCTCCTTCCTGGGACACCGGTTGTACGCGTCAGGGGTGGAGATGGAGATTGACCGTGTTTCAGCCATGCGCAATTGGCCGACTCCCTCCACGGTGAAGGAGGTGCAGCGGTTTTGGGTTTTGCCAATTACTACCGGAGGTTTATCCGGGGCTTTGGGCAGGTAGCAGCTCCCATTACCTCTCTGCTAAAGGGGGGTCCGGTGCGTCTGCAGTGGTCGGCTGAGGCGGACAGAGCTTTTGGGCATCTGAAGGACCTGTTTACCTCGGCTCTGGTGCTGGCGCATCCGGATCCCTCTTTGGTGTTCCAAGTTGAGGTGGATGCGTCCGAGGCTGGGATCGGTGCTGTACTGTCTCAGCGCTCGGGTACGCCACCTAAACTCTGCCACCTGTGCTTTCTTTTCTAAGAAGCTCAGTCCGGCGGAGCGCAATTATGATGTGGGGGACAGGGAGCTGTTGGCTGTGGTGCAAGCCCTGAAGGTGTGGCGGCATTGGCTTGAAGGGGCTAAACACCCTTTTCTCATTTTGACTGACCATCGTAACCTGGAGTACATCCGGGCGGCGAGGAGGCTGAACCCTCGTCAGGCTAGGTGGGCTATGTTTTTCACCCGATTTGTGTTTACGCTCACCTATAGACCAGGTTCACAGAACGCTAAGGCGGATGCCCTGTCCCGACTATATGACACAGAGGAGAGGTCCATTGAGCCTACTCCCATACTTCCGGAGTCTTGTCTGGTGGCACCGATGGTATGGGAGGTTGATGCGGACATCGAGCGGGCGTTACGTACCGATCCTACTCCCCCACAGTGTCCAGAGGGTCGGAAGTACGTGCCGCTCGAGGTTCGTGATCGATTAATATATTGGGCTCACATGTCACCTTCCTCTGGCCATCCTGGTATTGGACGGACAGTGCACTGCCTTAGTGGAAAGTACTGGTGGCCCACTTTGGCTAAGGACGTGAGGGTTTACGTTTCCTCCTGCTCGGTGTGCGCTCAGTGTAAGGCGCCTAAACACCTACCCAGAGGGAAATTACAACCCCTACTCGTTCCACAACGACCGTGATCTCACCTCTCGGTGGATTTCGTCACGGACCTTCCCCCCTCCCAGGGGAATACGACGATCTTGGTCATTGTGGATCGGTTTTCAAAGGCCTACCGTCTCATTCCTATGCCAGGTCTCCCTACAGCCCTGCAAACTTCTGACACCCTGTTTACACACGTCTTCCAGCACTACGGGGTACCTGAGGATATAGTGTCTGATTGGGGTCCCCAGTTCACCTTTAGAGTCTGGAGGGCGTTTATGGAACGTCTGGGGTCTCGGTTAGCCTTACCTCAGGGTTTCACCCCGAGAGTAACGGGCAGGTGGAGAGAGTGAAACAGGATGTGGGTAGGTTTCTGAGGTCCTATTTCCAGGACCGGCAGGGGGAGTGGTCGGAATATGTCCCCTGGGCAGAAATCGCCCAAAACTCACTCCGCCATTCGTCCACTAACCTTACGCCTTTCCAGTGTGTTAGGTTATCAGCCGGTCCTGGCACCTTGACATCAGAGCCAGATTGCAGCCCCTGCGGTGGACGAGTGGTTTCGGCGCTCGGAGGAAACCTGGAATGCTGCGCATGTCCATCTACAGCGAGCGATCAGACGGCAAAAAGCGAGCACCAATCGCCACCGCAGTGAGGCTCCGGTGTATGCACCGGGAGATCGGGTCTGGCTCTCGACCCGAAACCTGCCCCTTCGCCTGCCCTGCCGGAAGCTGGGTCGGCGGTTTATGGGTTCATTTAAAGTCCTGAGGAGATTGAACGAGGTATGTTATAGGTTACAACTGCCCATTAATTACCGCATTAACCCCTCGTTCCATGTGTCTCTCCTCAGGCCGGTAGTAGCTGGTCCACTCCAGGAGAGTGAGGTACGAGAGGCTCCTCCGCCCCGCTGGACATCGAGGGGCTCCGGCGTACTCAGTCCATTCCATCTTGGATTCTAGGCGTCGGATGGGGGGCCTGCAGTATCTCGTGGAGTGGGAGGGGTACGGTCCGGAGGAACGGTGCTGGGTCCCTAGGAGGGACATCCTAGATCCCTCCATGTTGAGGGATTTCCACCGGAGTCATCCGACTCGCCCTGCTCCGCGTCCTCCTGGCCGTCCACAAGGCCGGGGTCGGCGCACGGCTGGAGCCGCGCGTCAAGGCGGGGGTACTGTCACTGATTCAGCCGAGGCTGCTCCTCCTCCTTGCTCGGGCAGGCTCCGGCGTTCGTCGTCCCCGGAGTACTAGCTGCTGCCGATCGATGTTTCGGTGTTTGTCTTGTTTAGTCGTTATTGTCTACACCTGTTTCACATTATGTTTGATTGTGTTCCCTTTAATACCCTCTGTGTCTCATTGTGTATTGTGCGTTATTGTTTTGGTCTTTGCGCCAGTTGCCCTTGTGTGCGGGTTTTGTTATTTTCCCTCGCTGTTCGAGGTTGCCAGTGTACTTTGTTTTGTTGCACTGTATCTAGTAAAAGTTCTGCCAGTAGCTCGGTGTCCTGCTCTTGACTTCGCCTACCGCATACACGTCGCCCTGACAGCAGCACTACACCAATCAGGCCTTTATGGTAGAGTGGCCAGACGGAAGCCACTCCTCAGTAAAAGGCATGAGAGCCCACTTGGAGTTTAACAAAAGGCACCTAAAGGACTCTCAGACCTTGAGAAACAAGATTCTCTGGTCTGATGAAACCAAGCTTGAACTATTTGGCCTGAATGATGGCAGCCACTGTGTTCTTGGGGACATTCAATGCTGCAGAATTTCTTTGGTACCATTCCCCAGATCTGTGCCCAGACACAATCCTGTCTCGGAGCTCTACGGACAATTCCTTCAACCTCATGGCTTGGTTTTTGCTCTGACATGCACTGTCAACTGTTGGACCTTATATAGACAGGTGTGTGGCTTTCCAAATCATGGCCAATCAATTGAATTTACCACAGGTGGACTCCAATCAAGTTGTAGAAACATCTCAAGGATGATCAATGGAAATAGAATGCACTTGAGCTCAATTTCGAGTCTCATAGCAAAGGGTCTGAATACTCAAGCATAAATTTGCAAACATTTCTAAAAACCTTTTTTCGCTTTGTCATCATGGGGTGTTGTGTGCAGATTGAGCAGTTTGTAGATTAGTAACAGCAGTGTGTAGAGCAGTAACAGCAGTATGTAGAGCAGTAGCAGCAGTATGTAGAGCAGTAACAGCAGTATGTAGAGCAGTAAAAGCAGTATGTAGAGCAGTAGCAGCAGTATGTAGAGCAGTAACAGCAGTATGTAGAGCAGTAACAGCAGTATGTAGAGCAGTAACAGCAGTATGTAGAGCAGTAACAGCAGTATGTAGAGCAGTACCAGCAGTATGTAGAGCAGTAACAGCAGTATGTAGAGCAGTAACAGCAGTATGTAGAGCAGCAGTATGTAGAGCAGTAGAAGCAGTATGTAGAGCAGTAGAAGCAGTATGCAGAGCAGCAGTATGTAGAGCAGTAACAGCAGTATGTAGAGCAGTAACAGCAGTATGTAGAGCAGTTGCAGCAGTATGTAGAGCAGTAACAGCAGTATGTAGAGCAGTAGCAGCAGTGTGCAGAGCAGCAGTATGTAGAGCAGTAACAGCAGTATGTAGAGCAGTAACAGCAGTATGTAGAGCAGTTGCAGCAGTATGTAGAGCAGTAACAGCAGTATGTAGAGCAGTAACAGCAGTATGTAGAGCAGTAACAGCAGTATGTAGAGCAGTAACAGCAGTATGTAGAGCAGTAACAGCAGTATGTAGAGCAGTAACAGCAGTATGTAGAGCAGTAACAGCAGTATGTAGAGCAGTAACAGCAGTATGTAGAGCAGTAACAGCAGTATGTAGAGCAGTAACAGCAGTATGTAGAGCAGTAGCAGCAGTATGTAGAGCAGTTGCAGCAGTATGCAGAGCAGTAGCAGCAGTATGTAGAGCAGTTGCAGCAGTATGTAGAGCAGTAACAGCAGTATGTAGAGCAGTAACAGCAGTATGTAGAGCAGTAGCAGCAGTATGTAGAGCAGTTGCAGCAGTATGTAGAGCAGTAACAGCAGTATGTAGAGCAGTAACAGCAGTATGTAGAGCAGTAGCAGCAGTATGTATAGCAGTAACAGCAGTATGTAGAGCAGTAACAGCAGTATGTAGAGCAGTAACAGCAGTATGTAGAGCAGTAACAGCAGTATGTAGAGCAGTAACAGCAGTATGTAGAGCAGTAGCAGCAGTATGTAGAGCAGTAACAGCAGTATGTAGAGCAGTAGCAGCAGTATGTAGAGCAGCAGTATGTAGATCAGTAGCAGCAGTATGTAGAGCAGTAACAGCAGTATGTAGAGCAGTAACAGCAGTATGTAGAGCAGTAACAGCAGTATGTAGAGCAGTAACAGCAGTATGTAGAGCAGTAACAGCAGTATGTAGAGCAGTAGCAGCAGTATGTAGAGCAGTAACAGCAGTATGTAGAGCAGTAACAGCAGTATGTAGAGCAGTAACAGCAGTATGTAGAGCAGTAACAGCAGTATGTAGAGCAGTAACAGCAGTATGTAGAGCAGTAGCAGCAGTATGTAGAGCAGTAACAGCAGTATGTAGAGCAGTAACAGCAGTATGTAGAGCAGCAGTATGTAGAGCAGTAGCAGCAGTATGTAGAGCAGTAGAAGCAGTATGCAGAGCAGCAGTATGTAGAGCAGTAACAGCAGTATGTAGAGCAGTAACAGCAGTATGTAGAGCAGTTGCAGCAGTATGCAGAGCAGCAGTATGTAGAGCAGTAACAGCAGTATGTAGAGCAGTAACAGCAGTATGTAGAGCAGTAACAGCAGTATGTAGAGCAGTAACAGCAGTATGTAGAGCAGTAACAGCAGTATGTAGAGCAGTAACAGCAGTATGTATAGCAGTAGCAGCAGTATGTAGAGCAGTAACAGCAGTATGTAGAGCAGTAACAGCAGTATGTAGAGCAGTAACAGCAGTATGTAGAGCAGTAACAGCAGTATGTAGAGCAGTAACAGCAGTATGTAGAGCAGTAACAGCAGTATGTAGAGCAGTAGCAGAAGTATGTAGAGCAGTAACAGTAGTATGTAGAGCAGTAACAGCAGTATGTAGAGCAGCAGTATGTAGAGCAGTAGCAGCAGTATGTAGAGCAGTAGAAGCAGTATGCAGAGCAGCAGTATGTAGAGCAGTAACAGCAGTATGTAGAGCAGTAACAGCAGTATGTAGAGCAGTAACAGCAGTATGTAGAGCAGTTGCAGCAGTATGTAGAGCAGTAACAGCAGTATGTAGAGCAGTAGCAGCAGTATGCAGAGCAGCAGTATGTAGAGCAGTAACAGCAGTATGTAGAGCAGTAACAGCAGTATGTAGAGCAGTAACAGCAGTATGTAGAGCAGTAACAGCAGTATGTAGAGCAGTAACTGCAGTATGTAGAGCAGCAGTATGTAGAGCAGTAACAGCAGTATGTAGAGCAGTAGCAGCAGTATGTAGAGCAGTAACAGCAGTATGTAGAGCAGTAACAGCAGTATGTAGAACAGTAACAGCAGTATGTAGAGCAGTAGCAGCAGTATGTAGAGCAGTAACAGCAGTATGTAGAGCAGTAGCAGCTGTATGTAGAGCAGTAACAGCAGTATGTAGAGCAGTAACAGCAGTATGTAGAGCAGTAACAGCAGTATGTAGAGCAGCAGTATGTAGAGCAGTAACAGCAGTATGTAGAGCAGTAACAGCAGTATGTAGAGCAGTAACAGCAGTATGTAGAGCAGCAGTATGTAGAGCAGTAGCATCAGTATGTAGAGCAGTAACAGCAGTATGTAGAGCAGTAACAGCAGTATGTAGAGCAGCAGTATGTAGAGCAGTAACAGCAGTATGTAGAGCAGTAACAGCAGTATGTAGAGCAGTAACAGCAGTATGTAGAGCAGTAACAGCAGTATGTAGAGCAGCAACAGCAGTATGTAGAGCAGTAACAGCAGTATGTAGAGCAGCAGTATGTAGAGTAGTAACAGCAGTATGTAGAGCAGCAGTATGTAGAACAGTAGCAGCAGTATGTAGAGCAGCAGTATGTAGAGCAGCAGTATGTAGAGCAGTAGCAGCAGTATGTAGAGCAGTAGCAGCAGTATGTAGAGCAGCAGTATGTAGAGCAGTAACAGCAGTATGTAGAGCAGTAGCAGCAGTATGTAGAGCAGTAACAGCAGTATGTAGAGCAGCAATATGTAGAGCAGTAACAGCAGTATGTACAGCAGTAGCAGCAGTATGTAGAGCAGTAGCAGCAGTATGTAGAGCAATAAAAGCAGTATGTAGAGCAGTAACAGCAGTATGTAGAGCAGTAACAGCAGTATGTAGAGCAGTAACAGCAGTATGTAGAGCAGTAACAGCAGTATGTAGAGCAGTAACAGCAGTATGTAGAGCAGTAACAGCAGTATGTAGAGCAGTAGCAGCAGTATGTAGAGCAGTAACAGCAGTATGTAGAGCAGTAACAGCAGTATGTAGAGCAGCAGTATGTAGAGCAGTAGCAGCAGTATGTAGAGCAGTAGAAGCAGTATGCAGAGCAGCAGTATGTAGAGCAGTAACAGCAGTATGTAGAGCAGTAACAGCAGTATGTAGAGCAGTTGCAGCAGTATGTAGAGCAATAACAGCAGTATGTAGAGCAGTAGCAGCAGTATGCAGAGCAGCAGTATGTAGAGCAGTAACAGCAGTATGTAGAGCAGTAACAGCAGTATGTAGAGCAGTAACAGCAGTATGTAGAGCAGTAGCAGCAGTATGTAGAGCAGTAACAGCAGTATGTAGAGCAGTAACAGCAGTATGTAGAGCAGTAACAGCAGTATGTAGAGCAGTAACAGCAGTATGTAGAGCAGTAACAGCAGTATGTAGAGCAGTAGCAGAAGTATGTAGAGCAGTAACAGCAGTATGTAGAGCAGTAACAGCAGTATGTAGAGCAGCAGTATGTAGAGCAGTAGCAGCAGTATGTAGAGCAGTAGAAGCAGTATGCAGAGCAGCAGTATGTAGAGCAGTAACAGCAGTATGTAGAGCAGTAACAGCAGTATGTAGAGCAGTTGCAGCAGTATGTAGAGCAGTAACAGCAGTATGTAGAGCAGTAGCAGCAGTATGCAGAGCAGCAGTATGTAGAGCAGTAACAGCAGTATGTAGAGCAGTAACAGCAGTATGTAGAGCAGTAACCGCAGTATGTAGAGCAGTAACTGCAGTATGTAGAGCAGTAACAGCAGTATGTAGAGCAGTTGCAGCAGTATGTAGAGAAGTAACAGCAGTATGTAGAACAGTAACAGCAGTATGTAGAGCAGTAGCAGCAGTATGTAGAGCAGTAACAGCAGTATGTAGAGCAGTAGCAGCAGTATGTAGAGCAGTAACAGCAGTATGTAGAGCAGTAACAGCAGTATGTAGAGCAGTAACAGCAGTATGTAGAGCAGTAACAGCAGTATGTAGAGCAGTAGCAGCAGTATGTAGAGCAGTAACAGCAGTATGTAGAGCAGTAACAGCAGTATGTAGAACAGTAACAGCAGTATGTAGAGCAGTAGCAGCAGTATGTAGAGCAGTAACAGCAGTATGTAGAGCAGTAGCAGCTGTATGTAGAGCAGTAACAGCAGTATGTAGAGCAGTAACAGCAGTATGTAGAGCAGTAACAGCAGTATGTAGAGCAGCAGTATGTAGAGCAGTAACAGCAGTATGTAGAGCAGTAACAGCAGTATGTAGAGCAGTAACAGCAGTATGTAGAGCAGAAGTATGTAGAGCAGTAGCAGCAGTATGTAGAGCAGTAACAGCAGTATGTAGAGCAGTAACAGCAGTATGTAGAGCAGCAGTATGTAGAGCAGTAACAGCAGTATGTAGAGCAGTAACAGCAGTATGTAGAGCAGTAACAGCAGTATGTAGAGCAGTAACAGCAGTATGTAGAGCAGCAACAGCAGTATGTAGAGCAGTAACAGCAGTATGTAGAGCAGCAGTATGTAGAGCAGTAACAGCAGTATGTAGAGCAGTAGCAGCAGTATGTAGAGCAATAACAGCAGTATGTAGAGCAGTAACGGCAGTATGTATAGCAGTAACAGCAGTATGTAGAGCAGTAACAGCAGTATGTAGAGTAGTAACAGCAGTATGTAGAGCAGCAGTATGTAGAACAGTAGCAGCGTATGTAGAGCGCGTATGTAGAGCAGCAGTATGTAGAGCAGTAGCAGCAGTATGTAGAGCAGTAGCAGCAGTATGTAGAGCAGCAGTATGTAGAGCAGTAACAGCAGTATGTAGAGCAGTAGCAGCAGGATGTAGAGCAGTAACAGCAGTATGTAGAGCAGCAATATGTAGAGCAGTAACAGCAGTATGTACAGCAGTAGCAGCAGTATGTAGAGCAGTAGCAGCAGTATGTAGAGCAATAAAAGCAGTATGTAGAGCAGTAACAGCAGTATGTAGAGCAGTAACAGCAGTATGTAGAGCAGTAACAGCAGTATGTAGAGCAGTAACAGCAGTATGTAGAGCAGTAACAGCAGTATGTAGAGCAGTAACAGCAGTATGTAGAGCAGCAGTATGTAGAGCAGTAACAGCAGTATGTAGCGCAGTAACAGCAGTATGTAGAGCAGTAACAGCAGTATGTAGAGCAGTAACAGCAGTATGTAGAGCAGTAACAGCAGTATGTAGAGCAGTAACAGCAGTATGTAGAGCAGTAGCAGCAGTATGTAGAAAAGTAGCAGCAGTATGTAGAGCAGTAGCAGCAGTATGTAGAGCAGTAGCAGCAGTATGTAGAGCAGCAGTATGTAGAGCAGTAACAGCAGTATGTAGAGCAGTAGCAGCAGTATGTAGAGCAGCAGTATGTAGAGCAGTAACAGCAGTATGTAGAGCAGCAGTATGTAGAGCAGTAACAGCAGTATGTAGAGCAGTAACAGCAGTATGTAGAGCAGTAGCAGCAGTATGTAGAGCAGCAGTATGTAGAGCAGTAACAGCAGTATGTAGAGCAGTAACAGCAGTATGTAGAGCAGTAGCAGCAGTATGTAGAGCAGCGTATGTAGAGCATAACAGCGTATGTAGAGCAGTAGTAGCAGTATGTGGAGCAGTAGCAGCAGTATGTAGAGCAGTAGCAGCAGTATGTAGAGCAGCAGTATGTCGAGCAGTAACAGCAGTATGTAGAGCAGTATGTGAGCAGTAACAGCAGTATGTAGAGCAGCGTATGTAGAGCAGTAACCGTATGTACAGCAGTAGCAGCAGTATGTAGAGCAGTAACAGCAGTATGTAGACCAGTAAGCAGCAGTATGTAGAGCAGTCGCAGTATGTAAGAGCAGTAGCAGCAGTATGTAGAGCAGTAACAGCAGTATGTAGAGCAGTAACAGCAGTATGTAGAGCAGTAACAGCAGTATGTAGACCAGTGCAGCAGTATGTAGAGCAGTAACAGCAGTATGTAGAGCAGCAGTATGTAGAGCAGCAGTATGTAGAGCAGTAACAGCAGTATGTAGAGCAGTATTAGAAGTATGTAGACAGTAACAGCAGTATGTAGAGCAGTAGCGCAGTATGTAGAGCAGTTACAGCAGTATGTAAAACAGTAGCAGCAGTATGTAGAGCAGTGCAGCAGTATGTAGAGCAGTAACAGCAGTATGTAGAGCAGTAACAGCAGTATGTAGAGCAGCAGTATGTAGAGCAGTAGCAGCAGTATGTAGAGCAGTAACAGCAGTATGTAGAGCAGCAGTATGTAGAGCAGTAGCAGCAGTATGTAGAGCAGTAACAGCAGTATGTAGAGCAGTAACAGCAGTATGCAGAGCAGTAGCAGCAGTATGTATAGCAGTAACAGCAGTATGTAGAACAGTAGCAGCAGTATGTAGAGCAGTAGCAGCAGTATGTAGAGCAGTTGCAGCGAGTATGTAGAGCAGTAACAGCAGTATGTATAGCAGTAACAGCAGTATGTAGAACAGTAACAGCAGTATGTAGAGCAGCAGTATGTAGAGCAGTAACAGCAGTATGTTGAGCAGTAACAGCAGTATGTAGAGCAGTAACAGCAGTATGTAGAGCAGTAACAGCAGTATGTAGAGCAGCAGTATGTAGAGCAGTAACAGCAGTATGTAGAGCAGTAACAGCAGTATGTAGAGCAGTAACAGCAGTATGTAGAGCAGTAACAGCAGTATGTAGAGCAGTAACAGCAGTATGTAGAGCAGTAACAGCAGTATGTAGAGCAGTAACAGCAGTATGTAGAGCAGTAACAGCAGTATGTAGAGCAGTAACAGCAGTATGTAGAGCAGTAACAGCAGTATGTAGAGCAGTAACAGCAGTATGTAGAGCAGCAGTATGTAGAGCAGTAACAGCAGTATGTAGAGCAGTAACAGCAGTATGTAGAGCAGTAACTGACTATCCTACCGATCCTTGACTTCGGCGATGTCATTTATAAAATAGCCTCCAACACTCTACTCAGCAAATTGGATGTAGTCTATCACAGTGCCATCCGTTTTGTCTCCAAAGCCCCATACACTACCCACCACTGTGACCTGTACGCTCTTGTTGGCTGGTCCTCACTACATGTTCGTCGTCAAACCCACTGGCTCCAGGCCATCTATAAATCACTGCTAGGCAAATCCCCGCCTTATCTTAGCTCATTGGTCACCATAGCAGCACCCACCCGTAGTCTGCGCTCCAGCAGGTATATCTCACTGGTCATCCCCAAAGCCAACACCTCCTTTGGCCGCCATTCCTTCCAGTTCTCTGCTGCCAATGACTGGAGCGAATTGCAAAAATCTCTGAAGCTGGAGACTCTTATCTCCCTCAATAACTTTAAGCATCAGTTGTCAGAGCACCTTACCGATCACTGCACCTGTACACAGCCCATCTGAAATTAGCCCACCCAACTACCTCATCCCTATATTGCTATTTAATTTGCTCTTTTTGCACCCAGTATCTCTATTTGCACATAATCTCTTGCACATCTAGCATTCCAGTGTTAATACTATTGTAATTATTCTGCACTATAGCCTATTTATTGCCTTACCTCCATAACTTGCTACATTTGCACACACTGTATATATATTTTCTGTTGTATTTCTGACTTTATGTTTTTTTTTTACCCCATATGTAACTCTGTGTTGTTTTTGTTGCACTACTTTGCTTTGTCTTGGCCAGGTCGCAGTTGTAAATGAGAACCTGTTCTCAACTGGCTTACCTGGTTAAATAAAGGTGAAAAAAAAAAAAAAAAAAAAAAGTAGAAGCAGTATGTAGAGCAGCAGTATGTAGAGCAGCAGTGTGTAGAGCAGCAGTATGTAGAGCAGCAGTATGTAGAGCAGTAGCAGCAGTATGTAGAGCAGTAACAGCAGTATGTAGAGCAGTAGCAGCAGTATGTAGAGCAGTAACAGCAGTATGTAGAGCAGTAACAGCAGTATGTAGAGCAGTAACAGCAGTATGTAGAGCAGTAGCAGCAGTATGTAGAGCAGTAACAGCAGTATGTAGAGCTAACAGCAGTATGTAGAGCAGTAACAGCGGTATGTAGAGCAGTAACAGCAGTATGTAGAGCAGCAGTATGTAGAGCAGTAACAGCAGTATGTAGAGCAGTAACAGCAGTATGTAGAGCAGTAGCAGCAGTATGTAGAGCAGCAGTATGTAGAGCAGTAACAGCAGTATGTAGAGCAGTAGCAGCAGTATGTAGAGCAGTAACAGCAGTATGTAGAGCAGTAGCAGCAGTATGTAGAGCAGTAACAGCAGTATGTAGAGCAGTAACAGCAGTATGTAGAGCAGCAGTATGTAGAGCAGTAGCAGCAGTATGTAGAGCAGTAGAAGCAGTATGCAGAGCAGCAGTATGTAGAGAAGTAACAGCAGTATGTAGAGCAGTAACAGCAGTATGTAGAGCAGTTGCAGCAGTATGTAGAGCAGTAACAGCAGTATGTAGAGCAGTAACAGCAGTATGTAGAGCAGTAGCAGCAGTATGTAGAGCAGTAACAGCAGTATGTAGAGCAGTAGCAGCAGTATGCAGAGCAGCAGTATGGAGAGCAGTAACAGCAGTATGTAGAGCAGTAACAGCATTGTGATAACAGCAGTATGTAGAGCAGTAACAGCAGTATGTAGGCAGTAACAGCATGTAGAGCAGTAACTGCAGTATGTAGAGCAGTAACAGCAGTATGTAGAACAGTTACAGCAGTATGTAGAGCAGTAACAGCAGTATGTAGAACAGTAACAGCAGTATGTAGAGCAGTAGCAGCAGTATGTAGAGCAGTAACAGCAGTATGTAGAGCAGTAGCAGCTGTATGTAGAGCAGTAACAGCAGTATGTAGAGCAGTAACAGCAGTATGTAGAGCAGTAACAGCAGTATGTAGAACAGTAACAGCAGTATGTAGAGCAGTAGCAGCAGTATGTAGAGCAGTAACAGCAGTATGTAGAGCAGTAGCAGCTGTATGTAGAGCAGTAACAGCAGTATGTAGAGCAGTAACAGCAGTATGTAGAGCAGTAACAGCAGTATGTAGAGCAGCAGTATGTAGAGCAGTAACAGCAGTATGTAGAGCAGTAACAGCAGTATGTAGAGCAGTAACAGCAGTATGTAGAGCAGCAGTATGTAGAGCAGTAGCAGCAGTATGTAGCGCAGTAACAGCAGTATGTAGAGCAGTAACAGCAGTATGTAGAGCTGCAGTATGTAGAGCAGTAACAGCAGTATGTAGAGCAGTAACAGCAGTATGTAGAGCAGTAACAGCAGTATGTAGAGCAGTAACAGCAGTATGTAGAGCAGCAACAGCAGTATGTAGAGCAGTAACAGCAGTATGTAGAGCAGCAGTATGTAGAGCAGTAACAGCAGTATGTAGAGCAGTAACAGCAGTATGTAGAGCAGTAGCAGCAGTATGTAGAGCAATATCAGCAGTATGTAGAGCAGTAACAGCAGTATGTATAGCAGTAACAGCAGTATGTAGAGCAGTAACAGCAGTATGTAGAGTAGTAACAGCAGTATGTAGAGCAGCAGTATGTAGAACAGTAGCAGCAGTATGTAGAGCAGCAGTATGTAGAGCAGCAGTATGTAGAGCAGTAGCAGCAGTATGTAGAGCAGTAGCAGCAGTATGTAGAGCAACAGTAGGTAGAGCAGTAACAGCAGTATGTAGAGCAGTAGAAGCAGTATGTAGAGCAGTAACAGCAGTATGTAGAGCAGCAATATGTAGAGCAGTAACAGCAGTATGTACAGCAGTAGCAGCAGTATGTAGAGCAGTAGCAGCAGTATGTAGAGCAATAAAAGCAGTATGTAGAGCAGTAACAGCAGTATGTAGAGCAGTAACAGCAGTATGTAGAGCAGTAACAGCAGTATGTAGAGCAGTAACAGCAGTATGTAGAGCAGCAGTATGTAGAACAGTAGCAGCAGTATGTAGAGCAGCAGTATGTAGAGCAGCAGTATGTAGAGCAGCAGTATGTAGAGCAGTAACAGCAGTATGTAGAGCAGTAACAGCAGTATGTAGAGCAGTAGTAGCAGTATGTAGAGCAGTAGCAGCAGTATGTAGAGCAGTAGCAGCAGTATGTAGAGCAGCTTGTAGAGCGTAACAGCAGTATGTAGAGCAGTAGCAGCAGTATGTAGAGCGCGTATGTAGAGCAGTAGCAGCGTATGTAGAGCAGCAGTATGTAGAGCAGTAGCAGCAGTATGTAGAGCAGTAACAGCAGTATGTAGAGCAGCAGTATGTAGAGCAGTAACAGCAGTATGTACAGCAGTAGCAGCAGTATGTAGAGCAGTAACAGCAGTATGTAGAGCAGTAGCAGCAGTATGTAGAGCAGTAACAGCAGTATGTAGAGCAGTAGCAGCAGTATGTAGAGCAGTAACAGCAGTATGTAGAGCAGTAACAGCAGTATGTAGAGCAGTAACAGCAGTATGTAGAGCAGTAGCAGCAGTATGTAGAGCAGTAACAGCAGTATGTAGAGCAGCAGTATGTAGAGCAGCAGTATGTAGAGCAGTAACAGCAGTATGTAGAGCAGTATTAGAAGTATGTAGAGCAGTATTAGAAGTATGTAGAGCAGTAACAGCAGTATGTAGAGCAGTAGCAGCAGTATGTAGAGCAGTTACAGCAGTATGTAGAGCAGTAGCAGCAGTATGTAGAGCAGTAGCAGCAGTATGTAGAGCAGTAACAGCAGTATGTAGAGCAGTAACAGCAGTATGTAGAACAGTAACAGCAGTATGTAGAGCAGCAGTATGTAGAGCAGTAACAGCAGTATGTTGAGCAGTAACAGCAGTATGTAGAGCAGTAACAGCAGTATGTAGAGCTGCAGTATGTAGAAAAGTAGCAGCAGTATGTAGAGCAGTAGCAGCAGTATGTAGAGCAGTAGCAGCAGTATGTAGAGCAGCAGTATGTAGAGCAGTAACAGCAGTATGTAGAGCAGTAACAGCAGTATGTAGAGCAGTAACAGCAGTATGTAGAGCAGTAACAGCAGTATGTAGAGCAGCAGTATGTAGAAAAGTAGCAGCAGTCTGTAGAGCAGTAGCAGCAGTATGTAGAGCAGTAGCAGCAGTATGTAGAGCAGCAGTATGTAGAGCAGCAGTATGTAGAGCAGTAACAGCAGTATGTAGAGCAGTAGCAGCAGTATGTAGAGCAGCAGAATGTAGAGCAGTAACAGCAGTATGTAGAGCAGTAGTAGCAGTATGTAGAGCAGTAGCAGCAGTATGTAGAGCAGTAGCAGCAGTATGTAGAGCAGCAGTATGTAGAGCAGTAACAGCAGTATGTAGAGCAGTATGTAGAGCAGTAACAGCAGTATGTAGAGCAGCAGTATGTAGAGCAGTAACAGCAGTATGTACAGCAGTAGCAGCAGTATGTAGAGCAGTAACAGCAGTATGTAGAGCAGTAGCAGCAGTATGTAGAGCAGTAACAGCAGTATGTAGAGCAGTAGCAGCAGTATGTAGAGCAGTAACAGCAGTATGTAGAGCAGTAACAGCAGTATGTAGAGCAGCAGTATGTAGAGCAGTAGCAGCAGTATGTAGAGCAGTAACAGCAGTATGTAGAGTAGCAGTAAGTAGAGCATTAGCAGCAGTATGTAGAGCAGTAACAGCAGTATGTAGAGCAGTAACAGCAGTATGCAGAGCAGTAGCAGCAGTATGTATAGCAGTAACAGCAGTATGTAGAACAGTAGCAGCAGTATGTAGAGCAGTAGCAGCAGTATGTAGAGCAGTTGCAGCAGTATGTAGAGCAGTAACAGCAGTATGTAGAGCAGTAACAGCAGTATGTAGAACAGTAACAGCAGTATGTAGAGCAGCAGTATGTAGAGCAGTAACAGCAGTATGTTGAGCAGTAACAGCAGTATGTAGAGCAGTAACAGCAGTATGTAGAGCAGTAACAGCAGTATGTAGAGCAGCAGTATGTAGAGCAGTAACAGCAGTATGTAGAGCAGTAACAGCAGTATGTAGAGCAGTAACAGCAGTATGTAGAGCAGTAGCAGCAGTATGTAGAACAGTAACAGCAGTATGTAGAGCAGCAGTATGTAGAGCAGTAACAGCAGTATGTTGAGCAGTAACAGCAGTATGTAGAGCAGTAACAGCAGTATGTAGAGCAGTAACAGCAGTATGTAGAGCAGCAGTATGTAGAGCAGTAACAGCAGTATGTAGAGCAGTAACAGCAGTATGTAGAGCAGTAACAGCAGTATGTAGAGCAGTAACAGCAGTATGTAGAGCAGTAACAGCAGTATGTAGAGCAGTAACAGCAGTATGTAGAGCAGTAACTGACTATCCTACCGATCCTTGACTTCGGCGATGTCATTTATAAAATAGCCTCCAACACTCTACTCAGCAAATTGGATGTAGTCTATCACAGTGCCATCCGTTTTGTCTCCAAAGCCCCATACACTACCCACCACTGTGACCTGTACGCTCTTGTTGGCTGGTCCTCACTACATGTTCGTCGTCAAACCCACTGGCTCCAGGCCATCTATAAATCACTGCTAGGCAAATCCCGCCTTATCTTAGCTCATTGGTCACCATAGCAGCACCCACCCGTAGTCTGCGCTCCAGCAGGTATATCTCACTGGTCATCCCCAAAGCCAACACCTCCTTTGGCCGCCATTCCTTCAGTTCTCTGCTGCCAATGACTGGAGCAATTGCAAAAATCTCTGAAGCTGGAGACTCTTATCTCCCTCAATAACTTTAGCATCAGTTGTCAGAGCACCTTACCGATCACTGCACCTGTACACAGCCCATCTGAAATTAGCCCACCCAACTACCTCATCCCTATATTGCTATTTAATTTGCTCTTTTGCACCCAGTATCTCTATTTGCACATAATCTCTTGCACATCTAGCATTCCAGTGTTAATACTATTGTAATTATTCTGCACTATAGCCTATTTATTGCCTTACCTCCATAACTTGCTACATTTGCACACACTGTATATATATTTTCTGTTGTATTTCTGACTTTATGTTTTTTTTACCCCATATGTAACTCTGTGTTGTTTTTGTTGCACTACTTTGCTTTGTCTTGGCCAGGTCGCAGTTGTAAATGAGAACCTGTTCTCAACTGGCTTACCTGGTTAAATAAAGGTGAAAAAAAAAAAAAAAAAAAAGTAGAAGCAGTATGTAGAGCAGCAGTATGTAGAGCAGCAGTATGTAGAGCAGCAGTATGTAGAGCAGCAGTATGTAGAGCAGTAGCAGCAGTATGTAGAGCAGTAACAGCAGTATGTAGAGCAGTAGCAGCAGTATGTAGAGCAGTAACAGCAGTATGTAGAGCAGTAACAGCAGTATGTAGAGCAGCAGTATGTAGAGCAGTAACAGCAGTATGTAGAGCAGTAGCAGCAGTATGTAGAGCAGTAACAGCAGTATGTAGAGCAGTAGCAGCAGTATGTAGAGCAGTAACAGCAGTATGTAGAGCAGTAACAGCAGTATGTAGAGCAGCAGTATGTAGAGCAGTAGCAGCAGTATGTAGAGCAGTAGAAGCAGTATGCAGAGCAGCAGTATGTAGAGCAGTAACAGCAGTATGTAGAGCAGTAACAGCAGTATGTAGAGCAGTTGCAGCAGTATGTAGAGCAGTAACAGCAGTATGTAGAGCAGTAACAGCAGTATGTAGAGCAGTAGCAGCAGTATGTAGAGCAGTAACAGCAGTATGTAGAGCAGTAGCAGCAGTATGCAGAGCAGCAGTATGTAGAGCAGTAACAGCAGTATGTAGAGCAGTAACAGCAGTATGTAGAGCAGTAACAGCAGTATGTAGAGCAGTAACAGCAGTATGTAGAGCAGTAACTGCAGTATGTAGAGCAGTAACAGCAGTATGTAGAGCAGTTGCAGCAGTATGTAGAGCAGTAACAGCAGTATGTAGAACAGTAACAGCAGTATGTAGAGCAGTAGCAGCAGTATGTAGAGCAGTAACAGCAGTATGTAGAGCAGTAGCAGCAGTATGTAGAGCAGTAACAGCAGTATGTAGAGCAGTAACAGCAGTATGTAGAGCAGTAACAGCAGTATGTAGAGCAGTAGCAGCAGTATGTAGAGCAGTAACAGCAGTATGTAGAGCAGTAACAGCAGTATGTAGAACAGTAACAGCAGTATGTAGAGCAGTAGCAGCAGTATGTAGAGCAGCAACAGCAGTATGTAGAGCAGTAGCAGCTGTATGTAGAGCAGTAACAGCAGTATGTAGAGCAGTAACAGCAGTATGTAGAGCAGTAACAGCAGTATGTAGAGCAGCAGTATGTAGAGCAGTAACAGCAGTATGTAGAGCAGTAACAGCAGTATGTAGAGCAGTAACAGCAGTATGTAGAGCAGCAGTATGTAGAGCAGTAGCAGCAGTATGTAGCGCAGTAACAGCAGTATGTAGAGCAGTAACAGCAGTATGTAGAGCTGCAGTATGTAGAGCAGTAACAGCAGTATGTAGAGCAGTAACAGCAGTATGTAGAGCAGTAACAGCAGTATGTAGAGCAGTAACAGCAGTATGTAGAGCAGCAACAGCAGTATGTAGAGCAGTAACAGCAGTATGTAGAGCAGCAGTATGTAGAGCAGTAACAGCAGTATGTAGAGCAGTAGCAGCAGTATGTAGAGCAATATCAGCAGTATGTAGAGCAGTAACAGCAGTATGTATAGCAGTAACAGCAGTATGTAGAGCAGCAGTATGTAGAACAGTAGCAGCAGTATGTAGAGCAGCAGTATGTAGAGCAGCAGTATGTAGAGCAGTAGCAGCAGTATGTAGAGCAGTAGCAGCAGTATGTAGAGCAGTAACAGCAGTATGTAGAGCAGCAGTATGTAGAGCAGTAGCAGCAGTATGTAGCGCAGTAACAGCAGTATGTAGAGCAGTAACAGCAGTATGTAGAGCTGCAGTATGTAGAGCAGTAACAGCAGTATGTAGAGCAGTAACAGCAGTATGTAGAGCAGTAGCAGCAGTATGTAGAGCAGCAGTATGTAGAGCAGTAACAGCAGTATGTAGAGCAGTAGCAGCAGTATGTAGAGCAATATCAGCAGTATGTAGAGCAGTAACAGCAGTATGTAGAGTAGTAACAGCAGTATGTAGAGCAGCAGTATGTAGAACAGTAGCAGCAGTATGTAGAGCAGCAGTATGTAGAGCAGCAGTATGTAGAGCAGTAGCAGCAGTATGTAGAGCAGTAGCAGCAGTATGTAGAGCAACAGTATGTAGAGCAGTAACAGCAGTATGTAGAGCAGTAGCAGCAGTATGTAGAGCAGTAACAGCAGTATGTAGAGCAGCAATATGTAGAGCAGTAACAGCAGTATGTACAGCAGTTGCAGCAGTATGTAGAGCAGTAGCAGCAGTATGTAGAGCAATAAAAGCAGTATGTAGAGCAGTAACAGCAGTATGTAGAGCAGTAACAGCAGTATGTAGAGCAGTAACAGCAGTATGTAGAGCAGTAACAGCAGTATGTAGAGCAGCAGTATGTGGAACAGTAGCAGCAGTATGTAGAGCAGCAGTATGTAGAGCAGCAGTATGTAGAGCAGCAGTATGTAGAGCAGTAACAGCAGTATGTAGAGCAGTAGCAGCAGTATGTAGAGCAGCAGTATGTAGAGCAGTAACAGCAGTATGTAGAGCAGTAGTAGCAGTATGTAGAGCAGTAGCAGCAGTATGTAGAGCAGTAGCAGCAGTATGTAGAGCAGCAGTATGTAGAGCAGTAACAGCAGTATGTAGAGCAGTTGCAGCAGTATGTAGAGCAGTAACAGCAGTATGTAGAGCAGTAACAGCAGTATGTAGAGCAGTAACAGCAGTATGTAGAGCAGTAGTAGCAGTATGTAGAGCAGTAGCAGCAGTATGTAGAGCAGTAACAGCAGTATGTAGAGCAGTAGCAGCAGTATGTAGAGCAGTAACAGCAGTATGTAGAGCAGTAACAGCAGTATGTAGAGCAGTAACAGCAGTATGTAGAGCAGCAGTGTGTAGAGCAGTAACAGCAGTATGTAGAGCAGTTGCAGCAGTATGTAGAGCAGTAACAGCAGTATGTAGAGCAGTAACAGCAGTATGTAGAGCAGTAGCAGCAGTATGTAGAGCAGCAGTATGTAGAGCAGTAGCAGCAGTATGTAGAGCAGCAGTATGTAGAGCAGTAGCAGCAGTATGTAGAGCAGTAACAGCAGTATGTAGAGCAGCAGTATGTAGAGCAGTAGCAGCAGTATGTAGAGCAGTAACAGCAGTATGTAGAGCAGTAACAGCAGTATGTAGAGCAGTATGTAGAGCAGTAACAGCAGTATGTAGAGCAGCAGTATGTAGAGCAGTAACAGCAGTATGTACAGCAGTAGCAGCAGTATGTAGAGCAGTAACAGCAGTATGTAGAGCAGTAGCAGCAGTATGTAGAGCAGTAACAGCAGTATGTAGAGCAGTAGCAGCAGTATGTAGAGCAGTAACAGCAGTATGTAGAGCAGTAACAGCAGTATGTAGAGCAGTAACAGCAGTATGTAGAGCAGTAGCTGCAGTATGTAGAGCAGTAACAGCAGTATGTAGAGCAGCAGTATGTAGAGCAGCAGTATGTAGAGCAGTAACAGCAGTATGTAGAGCAGTATTAGAAGTATGTAGAGCAGTAACAGCAGTATGTAGAGCAGTAGCAGCAGTATGTAGAGCAGTAGCAGCAGTATGTAGAGCAGTAACAGCAGTATGTAGAGCAGTAACAGCAGTATGTAGAACAGTAACAGCAGTATGTAGAGCAGCAGTATGTAGAGCAGTAACAGCAGTATGTTGAGCAGTAACAGCAGTATGTAGAGCAGTAACAGCAGTATGTAGAGCAGTAACAGCAGTATGTAGAGCAGTAACAGCAGTATGTAGAGCAGTAGCAGCAGTATGTAGAGCAGTAACAGCAGTATGTAGAGCAGTAACAGCAGTATGTAGAGCAGTAACAGCAGTATGTAGAGCAGTAACAGCAGTATGTAGAGCAGTAGCAGCAGTATGTAGAGCAGTAACAGCAGTATGTAGAGCAGCAGTATGTAGAGCAGTAACAGCAGTATGTAGAGCAGTAACAGCAGTATGTAGAGCATTAGCAGCAGTATGTAGAGCAGTAACAGCAGTATATAGAGCAGTAACAGCAGTATGTAGAGCAGTAGCAGCAGTATGTAGAGCAGTAACAGCAGTATGTAGAGCAGTAACAGCAGTATGTAGAGCAGTAACAGCAGTATGTAGAACAGTAACAGCAGTATGTAGAGCAGTAACAGCAGTATGTAGAGCAGTAGCAGCAGTATGTAGAGCAGTAACAGCAGTATGTAGAGCAGTAACAGCAGTATGTAGAGCAGTAACAGCAGTATGTAGAGCAGTAACAGCAGTATGTAGAGCAGTAACTGACTATCCTACCGATCCTTGACTTCGGCGATGTCATTTATAAAATAGCCTCCAACACTCTACTCAGCAAATTGGATGTAGTCTATCACAGTGCCATCCGTTTTGTCTCCAAAGCCCCATACACTACCCACCACTGTGACCTGTACGCTCTTGTTGGCTGGTCCTCACTACATGTTCGTCGTCAAACCCACTGGCTCCAGGCCATCTATAAATCACTGCTAGGCAAATCCCCGCCTTATCTTAGCTCATTGGTCACCATAGCAGCACCCACCCGTAGTCTGCGCTCCAGCAGGTATATCTCACTGGTCATCCCCAAAGCCAACACCTCCTTTGGCCGCCATTCCTTCCAGTTCTCTGCTGCCAATGACTGGAACGAATTGCAAAAATCTCTGAAGCTGGAGACTCTTATCTCCCTCAATAACTTTAAGCATCAGTTGTCAGAGCACCTTACCGATCACTGCACCTGTACACAGCCCATCTGAAATTAGCCCACCCAACTACCTCATCCCTATATTGCTATTTAATTTGCTCTTTTGCACCCAGTATCTCTATTTGCACATAATCTCTTGCACATCTAGCATTCCAGTGTTAATACTATTGTAATTATTCTGCACTATAGCCTATTTATTGCCTTACCTCCATAACTTGCTACATTTGCACACACTGTATATATATTTTCTGTTGTATTTCTGACTTTATGTTTTTTTTTTACCCCATATGTAACTCTGTGTTGTTTTTGTTGCACTACTTTGCTTTGTCTTGGCCAGGTCGCAGTTGTAAATGAGAACCTGTTCTCAACTGGCTTACCTGGTTAAATAAAGGTGAAATAAAAAAATAAAAATAAAAAGTAGAAGCAGTATGTAGAGCAGCAGTATGTAGAGCAGTAACAGCAGTATGTAGAGCAGTAACAGCAGTATGTAGAGCAGTAGCAGCAGTATGTAGAGCAGTAACAGCAGTATGTAGAGCAGTAACAGCAGTATGTAGAGCAGTAAGAGCAGTATGTAGAGCAGTAGCAGCAGTATGTAGAGCAGTAACAGCAGTATGTAGAGCAGTAACAGCAGTATGTAGAGCAGTAGCAGCAGTATGTAGAGCAGTAACAGCAGTATGTAGAGCAGTAACAGCAGTATGTAGAGCAGTAGCAGCAGTATGTAGAGCAGTAGCAGCAGTATGTAGAGCAGTAACAGCAGTATGTAGAGCAGTAGCAGCAGTATGTAGAGCAGTAACAGCAGTATGTAGAGCAGCAATATGTAGAGCAGTAGTATGTAGAGCAGTAACAGCAGTATGTAGAGCAGTAACAGCAGTATGTAGAGCAGTAACAGCAGTATGTAGAGCAGTAACAGCAGTATGTAGAGCAGTAACAGCAGTATGTAGAGCAGTAACAGCAGTATGTAGAGCAGTAGCAGCAGTATGTAGAGCAGTAGCAGCAGTATGTAGAGCAGTAACAGCAGTATGTAGAGCAGTAGCAGCAGTATGTAGAGCAGTAACAGCAGTATGTAGAGCAGTAACAGCAGTATGTAGAGCAGCAGTATGTAGAGCAGTAGCAGCAGTATGTAGAGCAGTAGAAGCAGTATGCAGAGCAGCAGTATGTAGAGCAGTAACAGCAGTATGTAGAGCAGTAACAGCAGTATGTAGAGCAGTTGCAGCAGTATGTAGAGCAGTAACAGCAGTATGTAGAGCAGTAACAGCAGTATGTAGAGCAGTAGCAGCAGTATGTAGAGCAGTAACAGCAGTATGTAGAGCAGTAGCAGCAGTATGCAGAGCAGCAGTATGTAGAGCAGTAACAGCAGTATGTAGAGCAGTAACAGCAGTATGTAGAGCAGTAACAGCAGTATGTAGAGCAGTAACAGCAGTATGTAGAGCAGTAACAGCAGTATGTAGAGCAGTAACAGCAGTATGTAGAGCAGTTGCAGCAGTATGTAGAGCAGTAACAGCAGTATGTAGAACAGTAACAGCAGTATGTAGAGCAGTAGCAGCAGTATGTAGAGCAGTAACAGCAGTATGTAGAGCAGTAGCAGCAGTATGTAGAGCAGTAACAGCAGTATGTAGAGCAGTAACAGCAGTATGTAGAGCAGTAACAGCAGTATGTAGAGCAGTAACAGCAGTATGTAGAGCAGTAGCAGCAGTATGTAGAGCAGTAACAGCAGTATGTAGAGCAGTAACAGCAGTATGTAGAGCAGTAACAGCAGTATGTAGAGCAGTAACAGCAGTATGTAGAGCAGCAGTATGTAGAGCAGTAACAGCAGTATGTAGAGCAGTAGCAGCAGTATGTAGAGCAATATCAGCAGTATGTAGAGCAGTAACAGCAGTATGTATAGCAGTAACAGCAGTATGTAGAGCAGTAACAGCAGTATGTAGAGTAGTAACAGCAGTATGTAGAGCAGCAGTATGTAGAACAGTAGCAGCAGTATGTAGAGCAGCAGTATGTAGAGCAGCAGTATGTAGAGCAGTAGCAGCAGTATGTAGAGCAGTAGCAGCAGTATGTAGAGCAACAGTATGTAGAGCAGTAACAGCAGTATGTAGAGCAGTAGCAGCAGTATGTAGAGCAGTAACAGCAGTATGTAGAGCAGCAATATGTAGAGCAGTAACAGCAGTATGTACAGCAGTAGCAGCAGTATGTAGAGCAGTAGCAGCAGTATGTAGAGCAATAAAAGCAGTATGTAGAGCAGTAACAGCAGTATGTAGAGCAGTAACAGCAGTATGTAGAGCAGTAACAGCAGTATGTAGAGCAGTAACAGCAGTATGTAGAGCAGCAGTATGTAGAACAGTAGCAGCAGTATGTAGAGCAGCAGTATGTAGAGCAGCAGTATGTAGAGCAGCAGTATGTAGAGCAGTAACAGCAGTATGTAGAGCAGTAGCAGCAGTATGTAGAGCAGCAGTATGTAGAGCAGTAACAGCAGTATGTAGAGCAGTAGTAGCAGTATGTAGAGCAGTAGCAGCAGTATGTAGAGCAGTAGCAGCAGTATGTAGAGCAGCAGTATGTAGAGCAGTAACAGCAGTATGTAGAGCAGTATGTAGAGCAGTAACAGCAGTATGTAGAGCAGCAGTATGTAGAGCAGTAACAGCAGTATGTACAGCAGTAGCAGCAGTATGTAGAGCAGTAACAGCAGTATGTAGAGCAGTAGCAGCAGTATGTAGAGCAGTAACAGCAGTATGTAGAGCAGTAGCAGCAGTATGTAGAGCAGTAACAGCAGTATGTAGAGCAGTAACAGCAGTATGTAGAGCAGTAACAGCAGTATGTAGAGCAGTAGCTGCAGTATGTAGAGCAGTAACAGCAGTATGTAGAGCAGCAGTATGTAGAGCAGCAGTATGTAGAGCAGTAGCAGCAGTATGTAGAGCAGTAGCAGCAGTATGTAGAGCAGTAACAGCAGTATGTAGAGCAGTAACAGCAGTATGTAGAGCAGTAACAGCAGTATGTAGAACAGCAGTATGTAGAGCTGTAACAGCAGTATGAAGAGCAGTAACAGCAGTATTTAGAGCAGTAGCAGCAGTATGTAGAGCAGTAACAGCAGTATGTAGAGCAGTAACAGCAGTATGTAGAGCAGTAACAGCAGTATGTAGAGCAGTAACAGCAGTATGTAGAGCAGCAGTATGTAGAGCAGTAACAGCAGTATGTAGAGCAGTAGTAGCAGTATGTAGAGCAGTAACAGCAGTATGTAGAGCAGTAGCAGCAGTATGTAGAGCAGTAACAGCAGTATGTAGAGCAGTAACAGCAGTATGTAGAGCAGTAGTAGCAGTATGTAGAGCAGTAACAGCAGTATGTAGAGCAGTAACAGCAGTATGTAGAGCAGTAGCAGCAGTATGTAGAGCAGTAACAGCAGTATGTAGAGCAGTAACAGCAGTATGTATAGCAGTAACAGCAGTATGTAGAGCAGTAACAGCAGTATGTAGAGCAGTAACAGCAGTATGTAGAGCAGTAACAGCAGTATGTAGAGCTGTAACAGCAGTATGTAGAGCAGTAACAGCAGTATGTAGAGCAGTAGCAGCAGTATGTAGAGCAGTAACAGCAGTATGTAGAGCAGTAACAGCAGTATGTAGAGCAGTAACAGCAGTATGTAGAGCAGTAACAGCAGTATGTAGAGCAGCAGTATGTAGAGCAGTAACAGCAGTATGTAGAGCAGTAACAGCAGTATGTAGAACAGCAGTATGTAGAGCAGTAACAGCAGTATGTAGAGCAGTAACAGCAGTATGTAGAGCAGTAGCAGCAGTATGTATAGCAGTAACAGCAGTATGTAGAGCAGTAACAGCAGTATGTATAGCAGTAACAGTAGTATGTAGAGCAGTAACAGCAGTATGTAGAGCAGTAACAGCAGTATATAGAGCAGTAACAGCAGTATGTAGAGCAGTAGCAGCAGTATGTAGAGCAGTAACAGCAGTATGTAGAGCAGTAACAGCAGTATGTAGAGCAGCAGTATGTAGAGCAGTAACAGCAGTATGTAGAGCAGTAACAGCAGTATGTAGAGCAGTAACAGCAGTATGTAGAGCAGCAGTATGTAGAGCAGTAACAGCAGTATGTAGAGCAGTAACAGCAGTATGTAGAGCAGTAGCAGCAGTATGTAGAGCAGCAGTATGTAGAGCAGTAACAGCAGTATGTAGAGCAGTAACAGCAGTATGTAGAGCAGTAACAGCAGTATGTAGAGCAGCAGTATGTAGAGCAGTAGCAGCAGTATGTAGAGCAGTAACAGCAGTATGTAGAGCAGTAACAGCAGTATGTAGAGCAGTAACAGCAGTATGTAGAGCAGTAGCAGCAGTATGTAGAGCAGTAACAGCAGTATGTAGAGCAGTAACAGCAGTATGTAGAGCAGTAACAGCAGTATGTAGAGCAGTAGAAGCAGTATGTAGAGCAGTAACAGCAGTATGTAGAGCAGTAACAGCAGTATGTAGAGCAGTAACAGCAGTATGTAAAGCAGTAACAGCAGTATGTAGAGCAGTAACAGCAGTATGTAGAGCAGTAACAGCAGTATGTAGAGCAGTAGCAGCAGTATGCAGAGCAGCAGTATGTAGAGCAGTAACAGCAGTATGTAGAGCAGCAGTATGTAGAGCAGTAACAGCAGTATGTAGAGCAGCAGTATGTAGAGCAGTAACAGCAGTATGTAGAGCAGTAACAGCAGTATGTAGAGCAGTAACAGCAGTATGTAGAGCAGTAGCAGCAGTATGTAGAGCAGTAGCAGCAGTATGTAGAGCAGTAACAGCAGTATGTAGAGCAGTAACAGCAGTATGTAGAGCAGTAGCAGCAGTATGTAGAGCAGTAACAGCAGTATGTATAGCAGTAGCAGCAGTATGTAGAGCAGTAGCAGCAGTATGTAGAGCAGTAGCAGCAGTATGTAGAGCAGTAACAGCAGTATGTAGAGCAGTAGCAGCAGTATGTAGAGCAGTAACAGCAGTATGTAGAGCAGTAACAGCAGTATGTAGAGCAGTAGTAGCAGTATGTAGAGCAGCAGTATGTAGAGCAGTAGCAGCAGTATGCAGAGCAGTAACAGCAGTATGTAGAGCAGTAGCAGCAGTATGTAGAGCAGTAGCAGCAGTATGTAGAGCAGTAACAGCAGTATGTAGAGCAGTAACAGCAGTATGTAGAGCAGTAGCAGCAGTATGTAGAGCAGTAGCAGCAGTATGCAGAGCAGCAGTATGTAGAGCAGTAACAGCAGTATGTAGAGCAGCAGTATGTAGAGCAGTAACAGCAGTATGTAGAGCAGTAACAGCAGTATGTAGAGCAGTAGCAGCAGTATGCAGAGCAGCAGTATGTAGAGCAGTAACAGCAGTATGTAGAGCAGCAGTATGTAGAGCAGTAACAGCAGTATGTAGAGCAGCAGTATGTAGAGCAGTAACAGCAGTATGTAGAGCAGTAGCAGCAGTATGTAGAGCAGTAACAGCAGTATGTAGAGCAGTAGCAGCAGTATGTAGAGCAGTTACAGCAGTATGTAGAGCAGTAGCAGCAGTATGTAGAGCAGTAGCAGCAGTATGTAGAGCAGTAGCAGCAGTATGTAGAGCAGTAACAGCAGTATGTAGAGCAGTAGCAGCAGTATGTAGAGCAGCAGTATGTAGAGCAGTAACAGCAGTATGTAGAGCAGTAACAGCAGTATGTAGAGCAGTAACAGCAGTATGTAGAGCAGCAGTATGTAAAGCAGTAGCAGCAGTATGTAGAGCAGTAACAGCAGTATGTAGAGCAGTAGCAGCAGTATGTAGAGCAGTAGCAGCAGTATGTAGAGCAGTAGCAGCAGTATGTAGAGCAGTAGCAGCAGTATGTATAGCAGTAGCAGCAGTATGTAGAGCAGTAACAGCAGTATGTAGAGCAGTAACAGCAGTATGTAGAGCAGTAACAGCAGTATGTAGAGCAGTAGCAGCAGTATGTAGAGCAGTAACAGCAGTATGTAGAGCAGTAACAGCAGTATGTAGAGCAGTAACAGCAGTATGTAGAGCAGTAACAGCAGTATGTAGAGCAGTAACAGCAGTATGTAGAGCAGTAGCAGCAGTATGCAGAGCAGCAGTATGTAGAGCAGTAACAGCAGTATGTAGAGCAGTAGCAGCAGTATGTAGAGCAGTAACAGCAGTATGTAGAGCAGTAACAGCAGTATGTAGAGCAGTAACAGCAGTATGTAGAGCAGTAACAGCAGTATGTAGAGCAGCAGTATGTAGAGCAGTAACAGCAGTATGTAGAGCAGTAACAGCAGTATGTAGAGCAGCAGTATGTAGAGCAGTAGCAGCAGTATGCAGAGCAGCAGTATGTAGAGCAGTAACAGCAGTATGTAGAGCAGTAACAGCAGTATGTAGAGCAGTAGCAGCAGTATGTATAGCAGTAACAGCAGTATGTAGAGCAGTAGCAGCAGTATGTAGATTAGTAGCAGCAGTATGTAGATTAGTAGCAGCAGGGTAAATGCAGATAATCCGGGCAGCTATTCTATTAGCTATTTAGCAGATTTATGGCTTGGGGGTAGAAGCTGTTCAGGGTCCTGTTTGTTCCATACTAGTGCACTGGTATCGCTTACCATGCGATAGCAGAGAGAGCAGTCTATGGCTTTGGAGGCTGGAGTCTTTGTCAATTTTTGTGGCCTCCCAGTGAGGTACTGGGCTGTCGGCGCCACCCTCTGTAGTGCCCAGCGGTCGGTTAGCTGTCGTTGGCGTGTCAAGCGGTGATGCAGCCAGTCAAGATGCTCTCAATGGTGCAGCTGTATAACTTTTTGAGGATCTTAGGGCCCATGCCAAATCTATTTTGAGGGGGAAGAGGCACTGTCGTGCCCTTTTCACAACTGTGTGGGTGTGTGTGGACCATGTTAATTCCTTAGTGATATGGTCCTCTGTAGCTCAGCTGGTAGAGCACGGCGCTTGTAACGCCAAGGTAGTGGGTTCGATCCCCGGGACCACCCATACACACAAAAAAAATGTATGCACGCATGACTGTAAGTCGCTTTGGATAAAAGCGTCTGCTAAATGGCATATTATTATTATTATGTGGACACTGAGGAACTTGAAGTTCTCGACCCGCTCCACTACATCCCCATCGATGTGGATGGGGGCGTGCTCGGCCCTCCATTTCCTGTAGTCCACGAGCCTTTGTCTTACTGACGTTGAGGGAGAGGTTGTTGTCTTTGGACCACACTGCCTCTAGTTGCAAATGCTGGTAAAAATGAGGTAAAAAGGATTCAGTCCCTGCATTAAAATCGAGAAACGCCCCCTCTGAATGTGCTTTTCCTTGTTTGCTTATAAAGCTCATAGTGTGGTCTTAGTGCCAGCATCAGTTTGTGGTGGTAAATAGCTACAAATAGCATGGTCTTCAGCTTATCATGAGGTATTCTAACAGGTGAACAAAAACGTGAGACTTCCTTAACATTAGAGATCGGGCACCAGCTGTTGACAAAGAGACACGCCCGTCCTCCCTTCGTCTTTCCCGAGTCTGCCGTCCGGTCAGACGAGATGTATATCCATGTCCTCATTCAGCCACAACTGAGAAATATAGGACATTACAGTTTTTCAGGTCCAATTGATAGGATAGTCTCGAACGGAGCTCAACCAGTTTGTTCTCCAATGACTGCACGTTTGCCAATAGAACAGAGGGCAATGGCGATCTATTTTCTCACCGACGTAGTCTCGCCAAGATGCCGCCTCGCCTGCCTCTCTTTCGTTGCTGCTTCCTCTTTCGAGTCCTGGGATCAGGGCCTGGTCCGGAGTAAGCAGAACGTCTAGTGCTGCCGACTCATTGAAGTAGACATTTTGGTAAAAATATAGATTATTGATTGCTGTTCTGATGTCCAGAAGTTCTTTTCGATCAACATGATGGTGGAGACATTATGTACAAAACAAGTTAAGATCAGCGTTAAAAAAACACACAAAATAGAAGAATTGGTCAGGAGCCAGTAAGACGGCTGCTATCCACTGCAGCGGCATCTTCTCTACTCCATCTTCTCTACTCCATCTTCTCTACTCCATCTTCTCTACTCCATCTTCTCTACTCCATCTACTCTACTCCATCTTCTCTACTCCATCTTATCTACTCCATCTTCTCTACTCCATCTTCTCTACTCCATCTTCTCTACTCCATCTTCTCTACTCCATCTACTCTACTCCATCTTCTCTACTCCATCTACTCTACTCCATCTTCTCTACTCCATCTTATCTACTCCATCTTCTCTACTCCATCTTCTCTACTCCATCTATTCTACTCACATCTTCTCTACTCCATCTTATCTACTCCATCTTCTCTACTCCATCTTATCTACTCCATCTTCTCTACTCCATCTTCTCTACTCCATCTATTCTACTCACATCTTCTCTACTCCATCTTATCTACTCCATCTACTCTACTCACATCTTCTCTACTCCATCTTCTCTACTCCATCTACTCTACTCCATCTTCTCTACTCCATCTACTCTACTCCATCTTCTCTACTCCATCTTCTCTACTCCATCTTCTCTACTCCATCTACTCTACTCCATCTTCTCTACTCCATCTTCTCTACTCCATCTTCTCTACTCCATCTACTCTACTCACATCTTCTCTACTCCATCTTCTCTACTCCATCTACTCTACTCACATCTTCTCTACTCCATCTTATCTACTCCATCTACTCTACTCACATCTTCTCTACTCCATCTTCTCTACTCCATCTACTCTACTCCATCTTCTCTACTCCATCTTCTCTACTCCATCTACTCTACTCCATCTTCTCTACTCCATCTTCTCTACTCCATCTTCTCTACTCCATCTACTCTACTCCATCTTCTCTACTCCATCTTCTCTACTCCATCTTCTCTACTCCATCTACTCTACTCCATCTTCTCTACTCCATCTACTCTACTCCATCTTCTCTACTCCATCTTCTCTACTCCATCTTCTCTACTACATCTTCTCTACTCCATCTTCTCTACTCCATCTACTCTACTCCATCTTCTCTACTCCATCTTCTCTACTCCATCTTCTCTACTCCATCTTCTCTACTCCATCTACTCTACTCCATCTTCTCTACTCATCTACTCTACTCCATCTTCTCTACTCCATCTTCTCTACTCACATCTTCTCTACTCCATCTTCTCTACTCCATCTTCTCTACTCCATCTTCTCTACTCCATCTACTCTACTCACATCTACTCTACTCCATCTTCTCTACTCCATCTTCTCTACTCCATCTTCTCTACTCCATCTACTCTACTCCATCTTCTCTACTCCATCTTCTCTACTCCATCTTCTCTACTCCATCTACTCTACTCCATCTACTCTACTCCATCTTCTCTACTCCATCTTCTCTACTCCATCTACTCTACTCCATCTACTCTACTCCATCTTCTCTACTCCATCTACTCTACTCCATCTACTCTACTCCATCTACTCTACTCCATCTTCTCTACTCCATCTACTCTACTCCATCTTCTCTACTCCATCTTCTCTACTCCATCTTCTCTACTCCATCTACTCTACTCACATCTACTCTACTCCATCTTCTCTACTCCATCTTCTCTACTCCATCTTCTCTACTCCATCTTCTCTACTCCATCTACTCTACTCCATCTTCTCTACTCCATCTTCTCTACTCCATCTTCTCTACTCCATCTACTCTACTCCATCTACTCTACTCCATCTTCTCTACTCCATCTTCTCTACTCCATCTACTCTACTCCATCTACTCTACTCCATCTTCTCTACTCCATCTACTCTACTCCATCTACTCTACTCCATCTACTCTACTCCATCTTCTCTACTCCATCTACTCTACTCCATCTTCTCTACTCCATCTTCTCTACTCCATCTTCTCTACTCCATCTTCTCTACTCCATCTTCTCTACTCCATCTTCTTTACTCACATTGGCCTCGTAGAGCGAGAAACTTAACTTTGCAGTATGCACACACTTGTGCAAACACACACAGTAGGACTACGATTGTCATTCATTACCTTGCATGGTGACTCATCTAACCAAATGAATTATAGAGTCAAACCTGATAGAGTCAAACCTGATCAAATCAAACCTGATAGAGTCAAACCTGATAGAATCAAACTTGATAAAGTCAAACCTGATAGAATCAAACCTGATAGAATCAAATCTGATAGAATCAAACCTGATAGAATCAAACCTAATACAGTGGGGAAAAAAAGTATTTAGTCAGCCACCAAAGTTCTCCCACTTAAAAAGATGAGAGAGGCCTGTAATTTTCATCATAGGTACACGTCAACTATGACAGACAAATTGAGAATATTTTTTCCAGAAAATCACATTGTAGGATTTTTAATGAATTTATTTGCAAATTATGGTGGAAAATAAGTATTTGGTCACCTACAAACAAGCAAGATTTCTGGCTCTCACAGACCTGTAACTTCTTCTTTAAGAGGCTCCTCTGTCCTCCACTCGTTACCTGTATTAATGGCACCTGTTTGAACTTGTTATCAGTATAAAAGACACCTGTCCACAACCTCAAACAGTCACACTCCAAACTCCACTATGGCCAAGACCAAAGAGCTGTCAAAGGACACCAGAAACAAAATTGTAGACCTGCACCAGGCTGGGAAGACTGAATCTGCAATAGGTAAGCAGCTTGGTTTGAAGAAATCAACTGTGGGAGCAATTATTAGGAAATGGAAGACATACAAGACCAATGATAATCTCCCTCGATCTGGGGCTCCACGCAAGATCTCACCCCGTGGGGTCAAAATGATCACAAGAACGGTGAGCAAAAATCCCAGAATCACACGGGGGGACCTAGTGAATGACCTGCAGAGAGCTGGGACCAAAGTAACAAAGCCTACCATCAGTAACACACTACGCCGCCAGGGACTCAAATCCTGCAGTGCCAGACGTGTCCCCCTGCTTAAGCCAGTACATGTCCATGCCCATCTGAAGTTTGCTAGAGTGCATGATCCACAAGAGGATTGGGAGAATGTCATATGGTCAGATGAAACCAAAATAGAACTTTTTGGTAAAAACTCAACTCGTCGTGTTTGGAGGACAAAGAATGCTGAGTTGCATCCAAAGAACACCATACCTACTGTGAAGCATGGGGTGGAAACATCATGCTTTGGGGCTGTTTTTCTGCAAAGGGACCAGGACGACTGATCCGTGTAAATGAAAGAATGAATGGGGCCATGTATCGTGAGATTTTGAGTGAAAACCTCCTTCCATCAGCAAGGGCATTGAAGATGAAACGTGGCTGGGTCTTTCAGCATGACAATGATCCCAAACACACCGCCCGGGCAACGAAGGAGTGGCTTCGTAAGAAGCATTTCAAGGTCCTGGTGTGGCCTAGCCAGTCTCCAGATCTCAACCCCATAGAAAATCTTTGGAGGGAGTTGAAAGTCCGTGTTGCCCAGCGACAGCCCCAAAACATCACTGCTCTAGAGGAGATCTGCATGGAGGAATGGGCCAAAATACCAGCAACAGTGTGTGAAAACCTTGTGAAGACTTACAGAAAACGTTTGACCTGTGGCATTGCCAACAAAGGGTATATAACAAAGTATTGAGAAACTTTTGTTATTGACCAAATACTTATTTTCCACCATAATTTGCAAATAAATTCATTAAAAATCCTACAATGTGATTTTCTTGATTTTTTTTTCTCATTTTGTCTGTCATAGTTGACGTGTACCTATGATGAAAATTACAGGCCTCTCTCATCTTTTTAAGTGGGAGAACATGCACAATTGGTGGCTGACTAAATACTTTTTCCCCCACTGTATATACAGTAGTTGTTGCATCAGACCACCTGCCATCCAACCAATATGTTAAAACCAATGAACTGCTCCTTATGCAAAACAAGACAATGCCATTATGCCAATGTACAATTCGTGCGATCAGAACAAACTGAATGGGATAGAGGAAGAGAGAGAGAGAGAGTCAGAGAGAGAGAGTCAGAGAGAGTCAAAGAAAGAGAGTCACAGAGAGAGTCAGAGAGACAGAGAGAGAGAGAGAGAGAGAGAGAGAGAGAGAGAGAGAGAGAGAGAGAGAGAGAGAGAGAGAGAGAGAGAGAGAGAGAGAGAGAGAGAGAGAGAGAGAGAGAGAGAGAGAGAGAGAGAGAGAGAGAGAGAGAGAGAGAGACAGAGAGAGTCAGAGTCAGAGAGAGAGAGAGAGAGAGAGAGAGAGAAAGTCAGAGAGAGTCAGAGTCAGAGAGAGTGTTCCCTTATAAACCTGTTTAGCTCTGTACTTAGAGATGCCAAATTAGACTGCACCTGAAACCAATTAAACTAGGCTACAACAGCATCATAACACCACCTGATGTCTGGCCAAATCTCCTCTCTCATCTGCCTGTGTGTTATTGGATATAAGGGAGATTTCAGCAGCCTCTCTCTCTCTCTCTCTCTCTCTCTCTCTCTCTCTCTCTCTCTCTCTCTGTTTCTCTCTCTCTCTCTCTCTCTCTCTTCGTCTCTCTCTCTCTCTCTCTCCCCTCTCTCTCTCTCTCTCTCTCTCTCTCTCTCTCTCTCTTTCTCTCTCTCTCTCTGTTTCTCTCTCTCTCTCTCTCTCTCTCTCTCTCTCTCTCTCTCTCTCTCTGTCTCTCTCTCTCTCTCTCTCTCCTCTCTCTCTCTCTCTCTCTCTCTCTCTCTCTCTCTCTCTCTCTCGCTCAATTCAACTCAAAGGGCTTTATTAGCATGGGAAACATATGTTTACATTGTCAAAGCAAGTGAAATAGATAAGACAAAAGTGAAATAAACAATCAGAAATGAACAGTAAACATTACACTTACAAAATATTATGTCTATGTACAGTGTTGTAATGATGTGCAAATAGTTAAAGTACAAAAGGGAAAATGGCACGCTGTTATGGCACACTGTGGTATTTTATCAACATTTGATTTGTTTTCAAATTCTTTGTGGGTCTGTGTAATCTGAGGGAAATATGTTTCTCTTATATGGTCACACGTTTGGCCTCTTCATCTTTAAGAAAATCCTAGAGTTGATGTCTGCGGACCCGTCGAAATTGAATTAGCGTAACAAAATAATTCCCATCAAAATCCCAGTTCAAGCTATAGATATCTGGGCTGCGTCTCAATCCACCACATCCGCCGATGTCACCCTTCCTCATCTGCAGTGAAAGGTGGCTGAGCTAGAGCTGTGTTTGTCTGACCATCCCAAAAATCGGTCTTCTCACGAAAACGTCTGTAGCGTCCAAACGGTTTCCAAACTATTATGACCCCTCTATGGAAAGATGAGACTCTCCCGAACACGATGGTGTTCTCCGTTTTGCTCTACGACCCCCACAAGTGTCACGGGACTCATCTGAAGTCGGTACAGCCGATTTGCCAACTTCTGTCTGTAGCGACTGAACAGTTTGGGCTACACATTAACATGACCCCTCTGTGGAAAGGTGAGTCTCTCACGAACACTTACATGTCATTGTTTGTTCTAGGCCCACAAGCCTCACAAGACTAATCTGAAGGTAACCAGGTACCAGTAAAACAATTAATGGAAGTATACAGTGCCAGTCAAAAGTTTGGACACACCTACTCATTCAAGGGTTTGATTTTATTTTTACTATGTTTTACATTGTAGAATAATAGTGAAGACATCACAACTATGAAATAACACATATTAATTTGTGGAATTTCTTTCCTTCTTAATGCGATTGAGCCTATCAGTTGTGTTGTGACAAGTTTGGGTTAGTTACAGTGGGCTGTGTTGACAGCTGTCTGTATCTGTCAACACAGCACACTGTAACTAAAGCCTATACATACTAGCTGTCTGTATCTGTCAACACATCACACTGTATCTACAGCCTATACATACTAGCTGTCTGTATCTGTCAACACAGCACACTGTATCTACAGCCCATACATACTAGCTGTCTGTATCTGTCAACACAGCACACTGTATCTACAGCCCATACATACTAGCTGAATCTGTCAACACAGCACACTGTATCTACAGCCCATACATACTAGCTGAATCTGTCAACACAGCACACTGTATCTACAGCCCATACATACTAGCTGTCTGTATCTGTCAACACAGCACACTGTATCTACAGCCCATACATACTAGCTGTCTGTCTCTGTCAACACAGCACAATGTATCTACAGCCCATAAATACTAGCTGTCTGTATCTGTCAACACAGCACACTGTATCTACAGCCTATACATACTAGCTGTCTGTATCTGTCAACACAGCAAAATGTATCTACAACCCATACATACTAGCTGTCTGTATCTGTCAACACAGCACACTGTATCTACAGCCTATACATACTAGCTGTCTGTATCTGTCAACACAACATTACTTCAACGACAGCCCAAACATACTATATGAATCTGTCAACACAGCCCACTGTAACTACAGCATATACATACTAGCTGTCTTTATCTGTCAACACAGCACATTGTAAATACATCCCATACATACTAGCTGAATCTGTCAACACATCACACTGTAACTACAGCCCATACATACTAGCTGTCTGTATCTGTCAACACAGCACACTGTAACTACAGCCCATACAAACTAGCTGTCTGTATCTGTCAACACAGCACACTGTAACTACAGCCCATACATACTAGCTGTCTGTATCTGTCAACACAGCACACTGTAACTACAGCCCATACAAACTAGCTGTCTGTATCTGTCAACACATTACACTGTATCTACAGCCTATACATACTAGCTGTCTGTATCTGTCAACACAGCACACTGTATCTACAGCCTATACATACTAGCTGTCTGTATCTGTCAACACAGCACACTGTAACTACCGCCCATACATACTAGCTGTCTGTATCTGTCAACACAGCACACTGTATCTACAGCCCATACATACTAGCTGAATCTGTCAACACAGCACACTGTATCTACAGCCCATACATACTAGCTGTCTGTATCTGTCAACACAGCACACTGTATCTACATCCCATACATACTAGCTGAATCTGTCAACACATCACACTGTAACTACAGCCCATACTAGCTGTCTGTATCTGTCAACACAGCACACTGTATCTACAGCCCATACATACTAGCTGTCTGTATTTGTCAACACAGCACACTGTATCTACAGCCCATACATACTAGCTGTCTGTATCTGTCAACACAGCACACTGTAACTACAGCCCATACATACTAGCTGTCTGTATCTGTCAACACAGCACACTGTATCTACAGCCCATACATACTAGCTGTCTGTATCTGTCAACACAGCACACTGTAACCTGGTTCGAATCCAGGCTCTGTCGCAGCCGGCCGCGACCGGGAGACTCATGGGCGGCGCACAATTGGCCCATCGTCGTACAGGGTAGGGGAGGGAATGGCCGGCAGGGATGTAGCTCAGTTGATAGAGCATGGCATTTGCAACGCCAGGGTTGTGGGTTCGATTCCCACGGGGGGCCAGTATAAAAAAATATATATATATATATATGTATTCACTAACTGTAAGTCGCTCTGGATAAGAGCGTCTGCTAAATGACTAAAATGTAAATGTATATGTATCTACAGCCCATACATACTAGCTGTCTGTATCTGTCCACACAGCCCACTGTATCTACAGCCCATACATACTAGCTGTCTGTATCTGTCAACACAGTACACTGTAACTACAGCCCATACATACTAGCTGTCTGTATCTGTCAACACAGCCAAATTTAGCTACAGCTCATACATACTCGCTGTCTGTATCTGTCAACACATAACACTGTATCTACAGCCCATACATACTAGCTGTCTGTATCTGTCCACACAGCCCACTGTATCTACAGCCCATACATACTAGCTGTCTGTATCTGTCAACACAGTACACTGTAACTACAGCCCATACATACTAGCTGTCTGTATCTGTCAACACAGCCAAATTTAGCTACAGCTCATACATACTCGCTGTCTGTATCTGTCAACACATAACACTGTATCTACAGCCCATACATACTAGCTGTCTGTATCTGTCAACACAGCCCACTGTATCTACAGCCCATACATACTAGCTGTCTGTATCTGTCAACACAGCACAATGTATCTACAGCCCATACAAACTAGCTGTCTGTATCTGTCAACACAGCACAATGTATCTACAGCCCATACATACTCGCTGTCTGTATCTGTCAACACAGCACAATGTATCTACAGCCCATACAAACTAGCTGTCTGTATCTGTCAACACAGCACAATGTATCTACAGCCCATACATACTAGCTGTCTGTATCTGTCCACACAGCCCACTGTATCTACAGCCCATACATACTAGCTGTCTGTATCTGTCAACACAGCCCACTGTATCTACAGCCCATACATACTAGCTGTCTGTATCTGTCAACACAGCCAAATTTAGCTACAGCTCATACATACTCGCTGTCTGTATCTGTCAACACATAACACTGTATCTACAGCCCATACATACTAGCTGTCTGTATCTGTCAACACAGCCCACTGTATCTACAGCCCATACATACTAGCTGTCTGTATCTGTCAACACAGCACAATGTATCTACAGCCCATACAAACTAGCTGTCTGTATCTGTCAACACAGCACAATGTATCTACAGCCCATACATACTCGCTGTCTGTATCTGTCAACACAGCACAATGTATCTACAGCCCATACAAACTAGCTGTCTGTATCTGTCAACACAGCACAATGTATCTACAGCCCATACATACTAGCTGTCTGTATCTGTCCACACAGCCCACTGTATCTACAGCCCATACATACTAGCTGTCTGTATCTGTCAACACAGCCCACTGTAACTACAGCCCATACATACTAGCTGTCTGTATCTGTCAACACAGTCCACTGTATCTACAGCCCATACATACTAGCTGTCTGTATCTACTGTCATCATATGGTTCTCTATGCTGGAACACATTAATAAATAATTATTTATTCATTTGCTGTAGAAGTATAGCAGCAAACAGCTTGATATGTTCCTCCTCTCTCTGTGTGTGTGTGTGTGTGTGTGTGTGTGTGTGTGTGTGTGTGTGTGTGTGTGTGTGTGTGTGTGTGTGTGTGTGTGTACGTCCGATCATCAAGGTGCTGTAGTAAATAATACCTTCAGTTTATGTGGATGTTCATTTCATCTTTGCTTAAGGCTTGTGAGAGAGGAGGTTGGTCTCTCTGGAGTGAATTACACAGAGGAATATGTCATACGTCTGAACATTGTAAACTACCTAGGAGTACAGTCTGTGAGCTGATGTTAGCTACTGTGTGTAGGTGTGTGTGTGTGTGTGTGTGTGTGTGTGTGTGTGTGTGTGTGTGTGTGTGTGTGTGTGTGTGTGTGTGTGTGTGTGCTGATGTTAGCCAGTAGTGAAACACCCAATGGGGCTTGTATGCTGTAGCCGTGAATTCCACATAGTCCTGTCATTACGTTCGAACTAAAACCCAAACCAACACATCACTGTAATCTGAAATTCCCCCATCAGTTGATTATTATTCTCTGTGTAAATCATCTTACAGGGGAAGTGGTTGGATAAAGTGCTGTATTTCCTTCAGACCTGGACTGTATCCCAAATAACACCCTATTCTCTATATAGTGCACTATTTTAGACCAGCGCCCTATGGCTAATAGGATGACATTTGGAACACAGTCCTGTTTTTATACTATTCTGCTTTCAGCAGTTTTCCAAATGCCTCATTCATTCCTAAATCTCTGACGCAGACTTGCTTCCAGTGGTAGAATCAAATTACGTTCATTTGACAAAAGCTTGTTTTTCTGGCCCAGAATAACATGATTGTTTTGAATATAATTAAGTTTATGTGATTTGATATGGTTTCCTGTTTCTCAGGTTTTTGCACGTTTGTGTTGTTGCGGAATATTTATCCATGATGAAAAAATACTTTTCAAAATTGGTGATGACAAATTGCTTGCTTTATTGAAGTTAATAATTTCTTATTTTCTAATCATATTTATAACAAATCTATCAAACTGGATCACTGTTTCCAGTCAGTAGAAATGTACCCACATTTCAATGACAAGTAAAACATTTATGATATGATTAGTGAATGCCATAATGTAGTTATTTTGTTAGAAACATTTCCCAATTAACTGCAATCCTGTTTTTCAAAGCCATTTTAGCTGTCACACTAATTGTTCTGTCCGAATCTAGCAAAGATCATGGGAGTTTGCTGTGCTATACCGGGAAGTGACATTTAACTCCTGTGGTGTACTCTACCTTAATTACTTGACTGTGTGGTCCTGTGGTGTACTCTCCCTTAATTACTTGACTGTGTGGTCCTGTGGTGTACTCTACCTTAATTACTTGACTGTGTGGTCCTGTGGTGTACTCTACCTTAATTACTTGACTGTGTGGTCCTGTGGTGTACTCTACCTTAATTACTTGACTGTGTGGTCCTGTGGTGTACTCTACCTTAATTACTTGACTGTGTGGTCCTGTGGTGTACTCTACCTTAATTACTTGACTGTGTGGTCCTGTGGTGTACTCTACCTTAATTACTTGACTGTGTGGTCCTGTGGTGTACTCTACCTTAATTACTTGACTGTGTGGCCCTGTGGTGTACTCTCCCTTAATTACTTGACTGTGTGGTCCTGTGGTGTACTCTACCTTAATTATTGACTGTGTGGTCCTGCCATGTACTCTACCTTAATTACTTGACTGTGTGGTCCTGTGGTGTACTCTACCTTAATTACTTGACTGTGTGGTCCTGTGGTGTACTCTACCTTAATTACTTGACTGTGTGGTCCTGTGGTGTACTCTACCTTAATTACTTTACTGTGTGGTCCTGTGGTGTACTCTACCTTAATTATTGACTGTGTGGTCCTGCCATGTACTCTACCTTAATTACTTGACTGTGTGGTCCTGTGGTGTACTCTACCTTAATTACTTGACTGTGTGGTCCTGTGGTGTACTCTACCTTAATTACTTTACTGTGTGGTCCTGTGGTGTACTCTACCTTAATTATTGACTGTGTGGTCCTGCCATGTACTCTACCTTAATTACTTGACTGTGTGGTCCTGTGGTGTACTCTACCTTAATTACTTGACTGTGTGGTCCTGTGGTGTACTCTACCTTAATTACTTGACTGTGTGGTCCTGTGGTGTACTCTACCTTAATTACTTGACTGTGTGGTCCTGCCATGTACTCTACCTTAATTACTTGACTGTGTGGTCCTGTGGTGTACTCTACCTTAATTACTTGACTGTGTGGTCCTGTGGTGTACTCTACCTTAATTACTTGACTGTGTGGTCCTGTGGTGTACTCTACCTTAATTATTGACTGTGTGGTCCTGCCATGTACTCTACCTTAATTACTTGACTGTGTGGCCCTGTGGTGTCCTCTCCCTTCATTACTTGACTGTGTGGCCCTGTGGTGTACTCTCCCTTAATTACTTGACTGTGTGGCCCTGTGGTGTACTCTACCTTAATTACTTGACTGTGTGGCCCTGTGGTGTCCTCTCCCTTCATTACTTGACTGTGTGGCCCTGTGGTGTACTCTACCTTAATTACTTGACTGTGTGGCCCTGTGGTGTACTCTCCCTTAATTACTTGACTGTGTGGCCCTGTGGTGTACTCTACCTTAATTACTTGACTGTGTGGCCCTGTGGTGTCCTCTCCCTTCATTACTTGACTGTGTGGCCCTGTGGTGTACTCTCCCTTAATTACTTGACTGTGTGGCCCTGTGGTGTACTCTACCTTAATTACTTGACTGTGTGGCCCTGTGGTGTACTCTACCTTAATTACTTGACTGTGTGGTACTGCCATGTACTCTACCTTAATTACTTGACTGTGTGGTACTGCCATGTACTCTCCCTTCATTACAAAAGTAATGCACTATATAGGGAATAGGGTATGGCTCTGGCTAAAAGTAATGCACCATATAGAGAGATGGGTGCCATTTGGAATGTTTACAATTACCCAGAGTTCCCAGGGAACCAGAGGGAGGGGGGCGTGCTGCTTCTGCTGCCCAAGTGCCAAGCCTTTCATCTGGGTAGGTGGTACTGGGTTGTCCTGGCACCAACCAGCTGATGCACTGCTCCTTGGCCTGGCTGCCTTGGCCCCACTGGAACGCTGGCACACAGCTTTAGAGCTTCACCGCCACCATGAGACTCTTCAGATACCACACACAGATGCAGACACACGCAGGCACGCAGGCACGCTCTCTCTCTCTCTCTCTCTCTCTCTCTCTCTCTGCCTCTCTCTCTCTCTCTCTCTCTCTCTCTCTCTCTCTCTCTCTCTCTCTCTCTCTCTCTCTCTCTGCCTCTCTCTCTCTCTCTCTCTCTCTCTCTCTCTCTCTCTCTCTCTCTGCCTCTCTATCTCTCTCTCTCTCTCTGTCTCTCTCTCTCTCTCTCTCTCTCTCTCTCTCTCTCTCTCTCTCTCTCTCTCTCTCTCTCTCTCTCTCTCTCTCTCTCTCTCTCTCTCTCTCTCTCTCTCTCTGCCTCTCTCTGCCTCTCTCTGCCTCTCTCTCTCTCTCTGCCTCTTACTGGGTACATTTTTTACATTCCTCAGCCTGATCCAAGCCCTGGGAATGAGCACCAGGGAGAGAGAGCAACATTAAAGGTGCCCACAGGGCAGCTTAGAGCATCCCATAGAGAATTGTTCACATGTGAGCAATGCCCTGAGAAATGTTTTATCAATCACAGCTATCATCTGTGAGAGCGAGAGAGAGAGAGAGAGAGAGAGAGAGAGAGAGACAGAGAGAGAGAGAGAGACAGAGAGAGACAGAGAGAGAGAGAGAGAGAGACAGAGTGAGAGACAGAGTGAGAGACAAAGTGAGAGCGAAAGACTGGCATTGGTCATGAAAGAGAGCAAGCGCGTCTCTCACTAGACTTCATCAATCAATTGATACACTAATGGGGCATTACACAGCAAATGGCTGATCCACCTTTACTGTTGCGCTACGGTGTTGAACATAAAACCTATTGTTGAACTACTGAAATAGGAAAACAAATTGAAACATTTTGTTTTGATTTAGTAAGGCAGTACCCTGTGTCCTTATGATATAAGCGGAACTCTTCACATCCTCGAAACTGTAAAAGTCATGGGGCATTTATATAACTTAAAAAATGAGCGTTCCATGTGAATGACGATACTAAAGGTTGGCTGACGACACGACAGTGGTAGGCCTGATTACTAACAATGACAAGACAGCCTACAGGGAGGAGGTGAGCGTCCTGGCAGAGTGGTGCCAGGAAAAAAACTCTCTCTCAACGTCAACAAAACTATTACCAGACAATAAGATTGTAAGATTCTGCTACCAGACCATAAGACTGTTGAACAGCTTCTATTACCATCAGACTGTGGAACAGCTTCTATTACCATCAGACTGTTGAACAGCTTCAATTACCATATTGTCTGAATAACAGGTAGAGTACAGTATATTATTATCTGGCTGAATAACAGGTAGAGTACAGTATGTTATTATCTGGCTGAATAACAGGTAGAGTACAGTATATTATTATCTGGCTGAATAACAGGTAGAGTACAGTATGTTAATATCTGGCTGAATAACAGGTAGAGTACAGTATATTATTATCTGGCTGAATAACATGTAGGGTACAGTATGTTAATATCTGGCTGAATAACATGTAGGGTACAGTATATTATTATCTGGCTGAATAACAGGTAGGGTACAGTGTGTTAATATCTGGCTGAATAACAGGTAGAGTACAGTATGTTATTATCTGGCTGAATAACAGGTAGAGTACAGTATGTTATTATCTGGCTGAATAACAGGTAGAGTACAGTATGTTATTATCTGGCTGAATAACAGGTAGAGTACAGTATATTATTATTTGTTTGAATAACAGGTAGAGTACAGTATGTTATTATCTGGCTGATTAACAGGTAGAGTACATTATATTATTATCTGGCTGAATAACAGGTAGAGTACAGTATGTTATTTTCTGGCTGAATAACAGGTAGAGTACAGTATATTATTATCTGGCGGAATAACAGGTAGAGTACAGTGTGTTATTATCTGGCTGAATAACATGTAGAGTACAGTATACTATTATCTGGCTGAATAACAGGTAGAGTACAGTATGTTATTATCTGGCTGAATAACAGGTAGAGTAAAGTATGTTATTATCTGGCTGATTAACAGGTAGAGTACAGTATATTATTATCTGGATGAATAACAGGTAGAGTACAGTATATTATTATCTGGCGGAATAACAGGTAGAGTACAGTATGTTATTATCTGGCTGAATAACAGGTAGAGTACAGTATGTTATTATCTGGCTGAATAACAGGTAGAGTACAGAATGTTATTATCTGGCTGAATAACAGGTAGAGTACAGTATGTTATTATCTGGCTGAATAACAGGTAGAGTACAGTATGTTATTATCTGGCTGAAAAACAGGTAGAGTACAGTATGTTATTATCTGGCTGAATAACAGGTAGAGTACAGTATATTATTATCTGGCTGAATGGCAGGTAGAGTACAGTATGTTATCATCTGGCTGAATAACAGGTAGAGTACAGTATGTTATTATCTGGCTGAATAACAGGTAGAGTACAGTATGTTATTATCTGGCTGAATAACAGGTAGAGTACAGTATGTTATTATCTGGCTGAATAACAGGTAGAGTACAGTATGTTATTATCTGGCTGAATAACAGGTAGAGTACAGTATATTATTATCTGGCTGAATGGCAGGTAGAGTACAGTATGTTATCATCTGGCTGAATAACAGGTAGAGTACAGTATGTTATTATCTGGCTGAATAACAGGTAGAGTACAGTATGTTATTATCTGGCTGAATAACAGGTAGAGTACAGTATGTTATTATCTGGCTGAATAACAGGTAGGGTACAGTATATTATTATCTGGCTGAATAACAGGTAGAGTACAGTATGTTATTATCTGGCTGAATAACAGGTAGAGTACAGTATGTTATTATCTGGCTGATTAACAGGTAGAGTACAGTATGTTATCATCTGGCTGAATAACATGTAGAGTACAGTATGTTATCATCTGGCTGAATAACAAGTAGAGTACAGTATATTATTATCTGGCTGAATAACAAGTAGAGTACAGTATGTTATTATCTGGCTGAATAACAGGTAGAGTACAGTATGTTATTATCTGGCTGATTAACAGGTAGAGTACAGTATGTTATCATCTGGCTGAATAACAGGTAGAGTACAGTATGTTATCATCTGGCTGAATAACAGGTAGAGTACAGTATGTTATTATCTGGCTGAATAACAGGTAGAGTACAGTATATTATTATATGGCTGAATAACAGGTAGAGTACAGTATGTTATTATCTGGCTGAATAACAGGTAGAGTACAGTATATTATTATCTGGCTGAATAACAGGTAGAGTACAGTATGTTATTATCTGGCTGAATAACAGGTAGAGTACAGTATGTTATTATCTGGCTGATTAACAGGTAGAGTACAGTATGTTATCATCTGGCTGAATAACAGGTAGAGTACAGTATGTTATTATCTGGCTGATTAACAGGTAGAGTACAGTATGTTATCATCTGGCTGAATAACAGGTAGAGTACAGTATGTTATTATCTGGCTGAATAACAGGTAGAGTACAGTATATTATTATATGGCTGAATAACAGGTAGAGTACAGTATGTTATTATCTGGCTGAATAACAGGTAGAGTACAGTATATTATTATCTGGCTGAATAACAGGTAGAGTACAGTATGTTATTATCTGGCTGAATAACAGGTAGAGTACAGTATGTTATTATCTGGCTGAATAACAGGTAGAGTACAGTATGTTATTATCTGGCTGAATAACAGGTAGAGTACAGTATGTTATTATCTGGCTGACTAACAGGTAGAGTACAGTATGTTATTATCTGGCTGAATAACAGGTAGAGTACAGTATGTTATTATCTGGCTGAATAACAGGTAGAGTACAGTATGTTATTATCTGGCTGAATAACAGGTAGAGTACAGTATGTTATTATCTGGCTGAATAACAGGTAGGGTACAGTATATTATTATCTGGCTGAATAACAGGTAGAGTACAGTATGTTATTATCTGGCTGAATAACAGGTAGAGTACAGTATGTTATTATCTGGCTGAATAACAGGTAGTGTACAGTATATTATTATCTGGCTGAATAACAGGTAGAGTACAGTATATTATTATCTGGCTGAATAACAGGTAGGGTACAGTATATTATTATCTGGCTGAATAACAGGTAGAGTACAGTATATTATTATCTGGCTGAATAACAGGTAGGGTACAGTATATTATTATCTGGCTGAATAACAGGTAGAGTACAGTATATTATTATCTGGCTGAATAACAGGTAGAGTACAGTATGTTATTATCTGGCTGAATAACAGGTAGAGTACAGTATGTTATTATCTGGCTGAATAACAGGTAGAGTATATTATGTTATTATCTGGCTGAATAACAGGTAGAGTACAGTATGTTATTATCTGGCTGAATAACAGGTAGAGTACAGTATGTTATTATCTGGCTGAATAACAGGTAGAGTACAGTATGTTATTATCTGGCTGAAAAACAGGTAGGGTACAGTATATTATTATCTGGCTGAATAACAGGTAGGGTACAGTATATTATTATCTGGCTGAATAACAGGTAGAGTACAGTATATTATTATCTGGCTGAATAACAGGTAGAGTACAGTATGTTATTATCTGGCTGAATAACAGGTAGAGTACAGTATGTTATTATCTGGCTGAATAACAGGTAGAGTACAGTATATTATTATCTGGCTGAATAACAGGTAGGGTACAGTATATTATTATCTGGCTGAATAACAGGTAGAGTACAGTATATTATTATCTGGCTGAATAACAGGTAGAGTACAGTATGTTATTATCTGGCTGAATAACAGGTAGAGTACAGTATGTTATTATCTGGCTGAATAACAGGTAGAGTATATTATGTTATTATCTGGCTGAATAACATGTAGAGTACAGAATGTTATTATCTGGCTGAATAACAGGTAGAGTACAGTATGTTATTATCTGGCTGAAAAACAGGTAGAGTACAGTATGTTATTATCTGGCTGAATAACAGGTAGAGTACAGTATATTATTATCTGGCTGAATGGCAGGTAGAGTACAGTATGTTATCATCTGGCTGAATAACAGGAAGAGTACAGTATGTTATTATCTGGCTGAATAACAGGTAGAGTACAGTATGTTATTATCTGGCTGAATAACAGGTAGAGTACAGTATGTTATTATCTGGCTGAATAACAGGTAGAGTACAGTATGTTATTATCTGGCTGAATAACAGGTAGAGTACAGTATATTATTATCTGGCTGAATGGCAGGTAGAGTACAGTATGTTATCATCTGGCTGTATAACAGGTAGAGTACAGTATGTTATTATCTGGCTGAATAACAGGTAGAGTACAGTATGTTATTATCTGGCTGAATAACAGGTAGAGTACAGTATGTTATTATCTGGCTGAATAACAGGTAGGGTACAGTATATTATTATCTGGCTGAATAACAGGTAGAGTACAGTATGTTATTATCTGGCTGAATAACAGGTAGAGTACAGTATGTTATTATCTGGCTGATTAACAGGTAGAGTACAGTATGTTATCATCTGGCTGAATAACATGTAGAGTACAGTATGTTATCATCTGGCTGAATAACAAGTAGAGTACAGTATATTATTATCTGGCTGAATAACAAGTAGAGTACAGTATGTTATTATCTGGCTGAATAACAGGTAGAGTACAGTATGTTATTATCTGGCTGATTAACAGGTTGAGTACAGTATGTTATCATCTGGCTGAATAACAGGTAGAGTACAGTATGTTATCATCTGGCTGAATAACAGGTAGAGTACAGTATGTTATTATCTGGCTGAATAACAGGTAGAGTACAGTATATTATTATATGGCTGAATAACAGGTAGAGTACAGTATGTTATTATCTGGCTGAATAACAGGTAGAGTACAGTATATTATTATCTGGCTGAATAACAGGTAGAGTACAGTATATTATTATCTGGCTGAATAACAGGTAGGGTACAGTATATTATTATCTGGCTGAATAACAGGTAGAGTACAGTATATTATTATCTGGCTGAATAACAGGTAGAGTACAGTATGTTATTATCTGGCTGAATAACAGGTAGAGTACAGTATGTTATTATCTGGCTGAATAACAGGTAGAGTATATTATGTTATTATCTGGCTGAATAACAGGTAGAGTACAGTATGTTATTATCTGGCTGAATAACAGGTAGAGTACAGAATGTTATTATCTGGCTGAATAACAGGTAGAGTACAGTATGTTATTATCTGGCTGAAAAACAGGTAGAGTACAGTATGTTATTATCTGGCTGAATAACAGGTAGAGTACAGTATATTATTATCTGGCTGAATGGCAGGTAGAGTACAGTATGTTATCATCTGGCTGAATAACAGGTAGAGTACAGTATGTTATTATCTGGCTGAATAACAGGTAGAGTACAGTATGTTATTATCTGGCTGAATAACAGGTAGAGTACAGTATGTTATTATCTGGCTGAATAACAGGTAGAGTACAGTATGTTATTATCTGGCTGAATAACAGGTAGAGTACAGTATATTATTATCTGGCTGAATGGCAGGTAGAGTACAGTATGTTATCATCTGGCTGTATAACAGGTAGAGTACAGTATGTTATTATCTGGCTGAATAACAGGTAGAGTACAGTATGTTATTATCTGGCTGAATAACAGGTAGAGTACAGTATGTTATTATCTGGCTGAATAACAGGTAGGGTACAGTATATTATTATCTGGCTGAATAACAGGTAGAGTACAGTATGTTATTATCTGGCTGAATAACAGGTAGAGTACAGTATGTTATTATCTGGCTGATTAACAGGTAGAGTACAGTATGTTATCATCTGGCTGAATAACATGTAGAGTACAGTATGTTATCATCTGGCTGAATAACAAGTAGAGTACAGTATATTATTATCTGGCTGAATAACAAGTAGAGTACAGTATGTTATTATCTGGCTGAATAACAGGTAGAGTACAGTATGTTATTATCTGGCTGATTAACAGGTTGAGTACAGTATGTTATCATCTGGCTGAATAACAGGTAGAGTACAGTATGTTATCATCTGGCTGAATAACAGGTAGAGTACAGTATGTTATTATCTGGCTGAATAACAGGTAGAGTACAGTATATTATTATATGGCTGAATAACAGGTAGAGTACAGTATGTTATTATCTGGCTGAATAACAGGTAGAGTACAGTATATTATTATCTGGCTGAATAACAGGTAGAGTACAGTATGTTATTATCTGGCTGAATAACAGGTAGAGTACAGTATGTTATTATCTGGCTGATTAACAGGTAGAGTACAGTATGTTATCATCTGGCTGAATAACAGGTAGAGTACAGTATGTTATTATCTGGCTGATTAACAGGTAGAGTACAGTATGTTATCATCTGGCTGAATAACAGGTAGAGTACAGTATGTTATTATCTGGCTGAATAACAGGTAGAGTACAGTATATTATTATATGGCTGAATGGCAGGTAGAGTACAGTATGTTATCATCTGGCTGAATAACAGGTAGAGTACAGTATGTTATTATCTGGCTGAATAACAGGTAGAGTACAGTATGTTATTATCTGGCTGAATAACAGGTAGAGTACAGTATGTTATTATCTGGCTGAATAACAGGTAGAGTACAGTATGTTATTATCTGGCTGAATAACAGGTAGAGTACAGTATATTATTATCTGGCTGAATGGCAGGTAGAGTACAGTATGTTATCATCTGGCTGTATAACAGGTAGAGTACAGTATGTTATTATCTGGCTGAATAACAGGTAGAGTACAGTATGTTATTATCTGGCTGAATAACAGGTAGAGTACAGTATGTTATTATCTGGCTGAATAACAGGTAGGGTACAGTATATTATTATCTGGCTGAATAACAGGTAGAGTACAGTATGTTATTATCTGGCTGAATAACAGGTAGAGTACAGTATGTTATTATCTGGCTGATTAACAGGTAGAGTACAGTATGTTATCATCTGGCTGAATAACATGTAGAGTACAGTATGTTATCATCTGGCTGAATAACAAGTAGAGTACAGTATATTATTATCTGGATGAATAACAGGTAGAGTACAGTATATTATTATCTGGCTGAATAACAGGTAGGGTACAGTATATTATTATCTGGCTGAATAACAGGTAGAGTACAGTATATTATTATCTGGCTGAATAACAGGTAGAGTACAGTATGTTATTATCTGGCTGAATAACAGGTAGAGTACTGTATGTTATTATCTGGCTGAATAACAGGTAGAGTACAGTATGTTATTATCTGGCTGAATAACAAGTAGAGTACAGTATGTTATTATCTGGCTGAATAACAGGTAGAGTACAGTATGTTATTATCTGGCTGAATAACAGGTAGAGTACAGTATGTTATTATCTGGCTGAATAACAGGTAGAGTACAGTATGTTATTATCTGGCTGAATAACAGGTAGAGTACACTATGTTATTATCTGGCTGAATAACAAGTAGAGTACAGTATGTTATTATCTGGCTGAATAACAGGTAGAGTACAGTATGTTATTATCTGGCTGAATAACAGGTAGAGTACAGTATGTTATTATCTGGCTGAATAACAGGTAGAGTACAGTATATTATTATCTGGCTGAATAACAGGTAGAGTACAGTATGTTATTATCTGGCTGAATAACAGGTAGAGTACAGTATGTTATTATCTGGCTGAATAACAGGTAGAGTATATTATGTTATTATCTGGCTGAATAACATGTAGAGTACAGAATGTTATTATCTGGCTGAATAACAGGTAGAGTACAGTATGTTATTATCTGGCTGAATAACAGGTAGAGTACAGTATGTTATTATCTGGCTGAAAAACAGGTAGAGTACAGTATGTTATTATCTGGCTGAATAACAGGTAGAGTACAGTATATTATTATCTGGCTGAATGGCAGGTAGAGTACAGTATGTTATCATCTGGCTGAATAACAGGTAGAGTACAGTATGTTATTATCTGGCTGAATAACAGGTAGAGTACAGTATGTTATTATCTGGCTGAATAACAGGTAGAGTACAGTATATTATTATCTGGCTGAATAGCAGGTAGAGTACAGTATGTTATTATCTGGCTGAATAACAGGTAGAGTACAGTATATTATTATATGGCTGAATAACAGGTAGAGTATATTATATTATTATCTGGCTGAATAACAGGTAGGGTACAGTATGTTATTATCTGGCTGAATAACATGTAGAGTACAGTATGTTATTATCTGGCTGAATAACAGGTAGAGTACAGTATATTATTATCTGGCTGAATAACAGGTAGAGTACAGTATGTAATTATCTGGCTGAATAACAGGTAGAGTATAGTATATTATTATCTGGCTGAATAACAGGTAGAGTACAGTATGTTATTATCTGGCTGAATAACAGGTAGGGTACAGTATATTATTATCTGGCTGAATAACAGGTAGAGTACAGTATATTATTATCTGGCTGAATAACAGGTAGGGTACAGTATGTTATTATCTGGCTGAATAACAGGTAGGGTACAGTATATTATTATCTGGCTGAATAACAGGTAGAGTACAGTATATTATTATCTGGCTGAATAACAGGTAGAGTACAGTATATTATTATCTGGCTGAAGAACAGGTAGAGTACAATATGTTATTATCTGGCTGAATAACAGGTAGAGTACAGTATGTTATTATCTGGCTGAATAACAGGTAGAGTACAGTATGTTATAATCTGGCTGATTAACAGGTAGAGTACAGTATATTATTATCTGGCTGAATAACAGGTAGAGTACAGTATATTATTATCTGGCGGAATAACAGGTAGAGTACAGTATGTTATTATCTGGCTGAATAACAGGTAGAGTACAGTATGTTATTATCTGGCTGAATAACAGGTAGAGTACAGTATATTATTATCTGGCTGAATAACAGGTAGAGTACAGTATATTATTATCTGGCGGAATAACAGGTAGAGTACAGTATATGATTATCTGGTGGAATAACAGGTAGAGTACAGTATGTTATTATCTGGCTGAATAACATGTAGGGTACAGTATATTATTATCTGGCTGAATAATGGGGCCACAGTGTCTCCGGACCGCTCCTGTCTCAGCCTCCAGTATTTATGCTGCAGTAGTTTATGTGTCGGGGGGCTGGGGTTAGTTGGTTATACCTGGAGTACTTCTCCTGTCTTATCCAGTGTCCTGTGTGAATTTAAGTATGCTCTCTCTAATTCTCTCGTTCTCTCTTTCTCTCTGAGAACCTGAGCCCTAGGACCATACGTCAGGACTACCGGGCATGCTGACACCTTGCTGTCCCCAGTCCGCCTGGCCTTGCTGCTATTCCAGTTTCAACTGTTCTGCCTGCGATTACGAAACCCCCTACCTGTCCCAGACCTGCTGTTTTCAACTCTTAATGATCGGCTAGAAAAGCCAACTGAGAGACCTGAGCCCTAGGACCATACGTCGGGACTACCGGCCTTGGTGACTCCTTGCTGTCCCCAGTCCGCCTGGCCTTGCTGCTATTCCAGTTTCAACTGTTCTGCCTGCGGTTATGGAACCCCTACCTGTCCCAGACCTGCTGTTTTCAACTCTTAATGATTGGCTATGAAAAGCCAACTGAGATTTATTCCTGATTATTATTTGACCATGCTTGTCACTTATGAACATTTTTGAACATCTTGGCATGGTTCTGTTATAATCTCCACCCGGCACAGCCAGAAGAGGACTGGCCACCCCTCATAGCCTGGTTCCTCTCTAGGTTTCTTCCTAGGTTTTGGCCTTTCTAGGGAGTTTTTCCTAGCCACCGTGCTTCTACACCTGCATTACTAGCTGTTTGGGGTTTTAGGCTGGGTTTCTGTAAAGCACTTCGAGATATTAGCTGATGTAAGAAGGGCTATATAAAATAAAATTGATTGATAACAGGTAGAGTACAGTATGTTATTATCTGGCTGAATAACAGGTAGAGTACAGTATATTATTATCTGTCTGAATAACAGGTAGAGTACAGAATGTTATTATCTGGCTGAATAACAGGTAGAGTACAGTATGTTATTATCTGGCTGAATAACAGGTAGAGTACAGTATGTTATTATCTGGCTGAAAAACAGGTAGAGTACAGTATGTTATTATCTGGCTGAATAACAGGTAGAGTGCAGTATATTATTATCTGGCTGAATAACAGGTAGAGTACAGTATGTTATTATCTGGCTGAAAAACAGGTAGAGTACAGTATGTTATTATCTGGCTGAATAACAGGTAGAGTACAGTATGTTATTATCTGGCTGAATAACAGGTAGAGTACAGTATGTTATTATCTGGCTGAATAACATGTAGAGTACAGTATGTTATTATCTGGCTGAATAACAGGTAGAGTACAGTATATTATTATCTGGCTGAATGGCAGGTAGAGTACAGTATGTTATCATCTGGCTGAATAACAGGTAGAGTACAGTATGTTATTATCTGGCTGTATAACAGGTAGAGTACAGTATGTTATTATCTGGCTGAATAACAGGTAGAGTACAGTATGTTATTATCTGGCTGAATAACAGGTAGGGTACAGTATATTATTATCTGGCTGAATAACAGGTAGAGTACAGTATGTTATTATCTGGCTGAATAACAGGTAGGGTACAGTATGTTATTATCTGGCTGAATAACAGGTAGGGTACAGTATATTATTATCTGGCTGAATAACAGGTAGAGTACAGTATATTATTATCTGGCTGAATAACAGGTAGAGTACAGTATATTATTATCTGGCTGAATAACAGGTAGAGTACAGTATGTTATTATCTGGCTGAATAACAAGTAGAGTACAGTATGTAATTATCTGGCTGAATAACAGGTAGAGTACAGTATATTATTATCTGGCTGAATAACAGGTAGAGTATATTATGTTATTATCTGGCTGAATAACAGGTAGAGTACAGTATATTATTATCTGGCTGAATAACAGGTAGAGTACAGTATGTTATTATCTGGCTGAATAACAGGTAGAGTACAGTATGTTTTTTTCTGGCTGAATAACAGGTAGGGTACAGTATATTATTATCTGGCTGAATAACAGGTAGAGTACAGTATATTATTATCTGGCTGAATAACAGGTAGAGTACAGTATGTTATTATCTGGCTGAATAACAGGTAGGGTACAGTATGTTATTATCTGTCTGAATAACAGGTACGGTACAGTATATTATTATCTGGCTGAATAACAGGTAGAGTACAGTATATTATTATCTGGCTGAATAACAGGTAGAGTACAGTATATTATTATCTGGCTGAATAACAGGTAGAGTACAGTATATTATTATCTGGCTGAATAACAGGTAGAGTACAGTATATTATTATCTGGCTGAATAACAGGTAGAGTACAGTATATTATTATCTGGCTGAATAACAGGTAGAGTACAGTATGTTATTATCTGGCTGAATAACAGGTAGAGTACAGTATGTTATTATCTGGCTGAATAACAGGTAGAGTACAGTATGTTATTTTATGGCTGGGGGAGGCAGAGAGGGAGACTGGGGGAGGCAGAGATGGAGACTGGGGAGGCAGAGGGGGAGACTGGGGGAGGCAGAGATGGAGACTGGGGGAGGCAGAGAGGGAGACTGGGGGAGGCAGAGGGGGAGACTGGGGGAGGCAGAGATGGAGACTGGGGGAGGCAGAGAGGGAGACTGGGGGAGGCAGAGAGGGAGACTGGGGGAGGCAGAGAGGGAGACTGGGGGAGGCAGAGAGGGAGACTGGGGGAGGCAGAGATGGAGACTGGGGGAGGCAGAGAGGGAGACTGGGGGAGGCAGAGATGGAGACTGGAGGAAGCTTCTGAAGTTGATAATTTTCACTTTGAAATGTCAGACTTTTGTATCAACCCCTACAAAAACGTCTATTAAAAATGCAAATTTCCTGTTGCTGCAGGATTATTTTCCTGCGGTAGGAAACTGACTCAAATTAAGATCCTATATCTGTAGCTGGATATGGGAGAGCAACGTGGTCTCAGAATGATTCTGTATGTAAATCCGAGGCAATTTAGTATATTATGTTACATTTCGTATGGTATGTATTAATTTGTGGATGTCCATCATCCATTTCGTATGATATGTTACGAATTACAATTCGAATTGCATATCAACCACCCTCCTTTCATTTTGCCTGAAGTAACCTTCTATCTTATGTAACCAAACGTGTAACAGATCATACTAATTAACATATCATACTAATTAACATATCATACTAATTAATTAGCTTTACTACGTTACGTCTATGAGACCAGTCTGGGGAGAGAGGAGGCAGAGAGCAGCTTCTGACTGGATGGCAACACATGGAGTCAGGGTTTTGTGGGAGGGCCGTAAGGGGGGAGTTGGTGGGCGTGAGGGGGGCCAATAACGGGGTGCACGACAGCAGGGCACTTCAAAGCTTTGATCTAATGAGGACCCCTTCCCCCCAGTCCCCCTCCACCCCCTGCCTGCCGCTCCTAAACTAAGGTACTGGCTAATAGAGGCCCCCCTCCTCCCCCTGCTTCTAAACTAAGGTACTGGCTAATAGAGGACCCCTCCTCCCCCTGCTTCTAAACTAAGTTACTGGCTAATAGAGGCCCCCCTCCTCCCCCCTGCTTCTAAACTAAGGTACTGGCTAATAGAGGACCCCTCCTCCCCCCTGCTTCTAAACTAAGTTACTGGCTAATAGAGGCCCCCCTCCTCCCCCTGCTTCTAAACTAAGTTACTGGCTAATAGAGGCCCCCCTCCTCCCCCTGCTTCTAAACTAAGGTATGGGCTAATAGAGGACCCCTCCTCCCCCTGCTTCTAAACTAAGGTATTGGCTAATAGAGGACCCCTCCTCCCCCTGCTTCTAAACTAAGTTACTGGCTAATAGAGGTCCCCCTCCTCCCCCTGCTTCTAAACTAAGGTATGGGCTAATAGAGGACCCCTCCTCCCCCTGCTTCTAAACTAAGGTATTGGCTAATAGAGGCCCCCATCCTCCCCCTGCTTCTAAACTAAGGTATTGGCTAATAGAGGACCCCTCCTCCCCCTGCTTCTAAACTAAGGTACTGGCTAATAGAGGACCCCTCCTCCCCGTGCTTCTAAACTAAGGTACTGGCTAATAGAGGCCCCCTCCTCCCCCTGCTTCTAAACTAAGGTACTGGCTAATAGAGGCCCCCCATCCTCCCCCCTGCTTCTAAACTAAGGTACTGGCTAATAGAGGCCCCCATCCTCCCCCTGCTTCTAAACTAAGGTATTGGCTAATAGAGGACCCCTCCTCCCCCTGCTTCTAAACTAAGGTACTGGCTAATAGAGGACCCCTCCTCCCCGTGCTTCTAAACTAAGGTACTGGCTAATAGAGGCCCCCCCTCCTCCCCCCTGCTTCTAAACTAAGGTACTGGCTAATAGAGGCCCCCCATCCTCCCCCTGCTTCTAAACTAAGGTACTGGCTAATAGAGGACCCCTCCTCCCCCTGCTTCTAAACTAAGGTACTGGCTAATAGAGGACCCCTCCTCCCCCTGCTTCTAAACTAAGGTACTGGCTAATAGAGGACCCCCTCCTCCCCCTGCTTCTAAACTAAGGTACTGGCTAATAGAGGCCCCCCTCCTCCCCCTGCTTCTAAACTAAGGTACTGGCTAATAGAGGCCCCCCTCCTCCCCCTGCTTCTAAACTAAGGTATTGGCTAATAGAGGGTCCCCCTCCTCCCCCTGCTTTTAAACTAAGGTACTGGCTAATAGAGGCCCCCATCCTCCCCCTGCTTCTAAACTAAGGTACTGGCTAATAGAGGACCCCCTCCTCCCCCTGCTTCTAAACTAAGGTATTGGCTAATAGAGGTCCCCCTCCTCCCCCTGCTTTTAAACTAAGGTACTGGCTAATAGAGGCCCCCCATCCTCCCCCTGCTTCTAAACTAAGGTATTGGCTAATAGAGGTCCCCCTCCTCCCCCTGCTTTTAAACTAAGGTACTGGCTAATAGAGGCCCCCATCCTCCCCCTGCTTCTAAACTAAGGTACTGGCTAATAGAGGCCCCCCTCCTCCCCCTGCTTCTAAACTAAGGTACTGGCTAATAGAGGACCCCTCCTCCCCCTGCTTCTAAACTAAGGTATTGGCTAATAGAGGACCCCTCCTCCCCCTGCTTCTAAACTAAGGTACTGGCTAATAGAGGACCCTCCTCCCCCTGCTTCTAAACTAAGGTACTGGCTAATAGAGGACCCCCCTCCCCCTGCTTCTAAACTAAGGTACTGGCTAATAGAGCCCCCCTCCCCCTGCTTCTAAACTAAGGTACTGGCTAATAGAGGACCCCTCCTCCCCTGCTTCTAAACTAAGGTACTGGCTAATAGAGGACCCCTCCTCCCCCTGCTTCTAAACTAAGGTACTGGCTAATAGAGGACCCCTCCTCCCCTGCTTCTAAACTAAGGTACTGGCTAATAGAGGCCCCCTCCTCCCCCTGCTTCTAAACTAAGGTACTGGCTAATAGAGGACCCCTCCTCCCCCTGCTTCTAAACTAAGGTACTGGCTAATAGAGGACCCCCTCCCCTGCTTCTAAACTAAGGTACTGGCTAATAGAGGACCCCCCTCCCCCTGCTTCTAAACTAAGGTACTGGCTAATAGAGGCCCCCCCTCCTCCCCCTGCTTCTAAACTAAGGTACTGGCTAATAGAGGACCCCTCTTCCCCCTGCTTCTAAACTAAGGTACTGGCTAATAGAGGACCCCTCCTCCCCCTGCTTCTAAACTAAGGTACTGGCTAATAGAGGCCCCCTCCTCCCCCTGCTTCTAAACTAAGGTACTGGCTAATAGAGGACCCCTCCTCCCCCTGCTTCTAAACTAAGGTACTGGCTAATAGAGGCCCCCATCCTCCCCCTGCTTCTAAACTAAGGTACTGGCTAATAGAGGACCCCTCCTCCCCCTGCTTCTAAACTAAGGTACTGGCTAATAGAGGACCCCTCCTCCCCCTGCTTCTAAACTAAGGTACTGGCTAATAGAGGACCCCTCCTCCCCCTGCTTCTAAACTAAGGTACTGGCTAATAGAGGCCCCCCTCCTCCCCCTGCTTCTAAACTAAGGTACTGGCTAATAGAGGCCCCCCTCCTCCCCCTGCTTCTAAACTAAGGTATTGGCTAATAGAGGTCCCCCTCCTCCCCCTGCTTTTAAACTAAGGTACTGGCTAATAGAGGCCCCCATCCTCCCCCTGCTTCTAAACTAAGGTACTGGCTAATAGAGGACCCCTCCTCCCCCTGCTTTTAAACTAAGGTACTGGCTAATAGAGGCCCCCCTCCTCCCCCTGCTTCTAAACTAAGGTACTGGCTAATAGAGGCCCCCCTCCTCCCCCTGCTTCTAAACTAAGGTATTGGCTAATAGAGGTCCCCCTCCTCCCCCTGCTTTTAAACTAAGGTACTGGCTAATAGAGGCCCCCATCCTCCCCCTGCTTCTAAACTAAGGTACTGGCTAATAGAGGACCCCTCCTCCCCTGCTTCTAAACTAAGGTATTGGCTAATAGAGGTCCCCCTCCTCCCCCTGCTTTTAAACTAAGGTACTGGCTAATAGAGGCCCCCATCCTCCCCCTGCTTCTAAACTAAGGTACTGGCTAATAGAGGACCCCCAAGGGAAGAGAGTGTGTTTGGCATGACATGTGTTTACAATGTGTGTGTGTTGTGTTTGTGTGTGTGTTGTGTGTGTTGTGTGTGACCCGTGCTTGCTTGGAGCTGCAGCAGTTTATTTGATATGGCCTGAGTGAGTGAGTGATCTAAGCTGAGGCAGACAGTGACATGGGCAGTCCGCATGCACGCACTGACACACACACACACACACACACACACACACACACACACACACACACACACACACACACACACACACACACACACACACACACACACACACACACACACACACACACACACACAGACAGAGAGTAGAGATAATGTCTGTTTCTTCTAAGCCATGCTGTGTGTGTGTGTGTGTGTGTGTGTGTGTGTGTGTGTGTGTGTGTCTTATACCCATAAAGTGTGAAGCCATAACAACACACTGCCCATGTTATTCATCCTTTATTAAATAACAATAACAATCAAACAACCTTTCTGTACAAAGTCTACAAATAGTAATCTGTCTAGTTAACACAGCCACAAAGTCATAATTATTTATATCTGTACAATTTATCTGCTTAAAATCTATTTTTAAACCTTAGCCATAACCTTAACCACACTAATAACCTTATACCAAACTATTTCGGCTATATAGCCAATTTTGACTTTGTGGCTGTGGTAACTAGTGACAACCATGTGGTTGGTTTGAGAGAGTGGTTCTCTCTCACAGACAGGAGAGGTAATACTATGGCCCAGTCCCAAATGGCACCCTATTCCCTATATAGTGCACTACTTTTGACCAGAGTCTGGTAGTACACTACATTGGGAATAGGGTGCCATTTGGGAAGCAAATTGTCTCAGCTCCCAAGGAAAGTTTCATCAGGCCTAGAAAGAGAGCTCCAAGGCACTTGGAGAAGAGTCAACAGAGTCCAATGAAAAAGGAGCTGGATGCCCCACCACCTCTACTCCTCCATCCTCCATCCATCCCTATACCCCTCCATCCACTCCTCCATCCTCCATCCATCCCTCTATCCCTCCATCCACTCCTCCATCCTCCATCCATCCCTCTATCCCTCCATCCACTCCTCCATCCTCCATCCATTCATCCATATATCCCACCACCTCTACTCCTCCATCCTCCATCCATCCCTATATCCCTCCATCCACTCCTCCATCCTCCATCCATTCATGCCTATATCCCATCCATCCACTCCTCCATCCTCCATCCATCCCTATATCCCTCCATCCACCCCTCCATCCTCCATCCATCCATCCCTATATCCCTCCATCCACACCTCCATCCTCCATCCATCCATCCCTATATCCCTCCATCCACTCCTCCATCCTCCATCCATCCCTATATCCCTCCATCCACCCCTCCATCCTCCATCCATCCATCCCTATATCCCTCCATCCACACCTCCATCCGCCATCCATCCATCCCTATATCCCTCCATCCACTCCTCCATCCTCCATCCATCCCTATATCCCTCCATCCACCCCTCCATCCTCCATCCATCCCTATATCCCTCCATCCACCCCTCCATCCTCCATCCTCCATCCATCCCTATATCCCTCCATCCACACCTCCATCCTCCATCCATCCCTCTATCCCTCCATCCACACCTCCATCCTCCATCCATCCCTCTATCCCTCCATCCACCCCTCCATCCTCCATCCTCCATCCATTCATCCCTCTATCCCTCCATCCCTTCACCCTCCACCTTGGCAGCTGAGTTCTCCTCATCCCTCGCTCCTTTCATCACCTCCTAATTAGCCTCCTCCCTCCACCTGGCCCACTGAGGTGCCCTCTTCCTGGGCTGGGGTACAAGGGGAACAGAGGGGTAGTGTGGCTGGGCTCCAGACTGGGATGAGACATGGTGGTGGAGGAGGAGGAGGAGGAGGAAGAGGAGGAGAGATATACGGTTCTCTCTCTCTCTTTTCTTTTTGCTTGAGGCTAAACCGATTCTAAAACTCAACCCAGATTGACTTCAAAACACGAAAACCTGTGTCAGGTTATAGTTAACCTTTCTCATGGACAGAACAGAACAGAACAGAAGAAAAGCAGATTGTAGAAAGGAGCATGAGGCCTATTCCTCTAGCTTCTCCATGCATGGCTCTCCTTCAATAACAGTTAGCTTAAGGCTCGATTGTGTGTCCAAGAAAGCGGATTGGCTTTTTATCCATCTCTTATAGTCCTTCTTCCTTTGTTTCGTTTCAGCTCTTTCTTCTCCAGGGAGTTAAAGGAATCTGGAAAGAGAAGAGGAGAGGAGAAGATGCTCTCTGATCTATAGCTCTCTGTCTCCCTCCTCTCTCTCTGATCTATAGCTCTCTGTCTCCCTCCTCTCTCTGTGAACTATAGCTCTCTGTCTCCCTCCTCTCTGTGAACTATAGCTCTCTGTCTCCCTCCTCTCTCTCTGATCTATAGCTCTCTGTCTCCCTCCTCTCTCTCTGATCTATAGCTCTCTGTCTCCCTCCTCTCTCTGTGAACTATAGCTCTCTGTCTCCCTGTGATCTATAGCTCTCTGTCTCCCTCCTCTCTCTGTGATCTATAGCTCTCTGTCTACCTCCTCTCTCTGTGAACTATAGCTCTCAGTCTCCCTCCTCTTTCTGTGAACTATAGCTCTCTGTCTCCCTCCTCTCTCTGTGATCTATAGCTCTCTGTCTCCTTCCTCTCTCTGTGATCTATAGCTCTCTGTCTCCCTCCTCTCTCTCTGTGATCTATAGCTCTCTGTCTCCTTCCTCTCTCTGTGAACTATAGCTCTTTGTCTACCTCCTCTCTCTGTGAACAATAGCTCTCTGTCTCCCTCCTCTCTGTGAACTATAGCTCTCTGTCTCCCTCCTCTCTCTGTGAACTATAGCTCTCTGTCTCCCTCCTCTCTCTCTGATCTATAGCTCTCTGTCTACCTCCTCTCTCTGTGATCTATAGCTCTCTGTCTCCCTCCTCTCTCTGTGAACTATAGCTCTCTGTCTCCCTCCTCTCTCTCTGTGATCTATAGCTCTCTGTCTCCCTCCTCTCTCTCTGTGATCTATAGCTCTCTGTCTCCCTCCTCTCTCTCTGATCTATAGCTCTCTGTCTCCCTCCTCTCTCTGTGATCTATAGCTCTCTGTCTCCCTCCTCTCTCTCTGATCTATAGCTCTCTGTCTCCCTCCTCTCTCTGTGAACTATAGCTCTTTGTCTACCTCCTCTCTCTGTGAACAATAGCTCTCTGTCTCCCTCCTCTCTGTGAACTATAGCTCTCTGTCTCCCTCCTCTCTCTGTGAACTATAGCTCTCTGTCTCCCTCCTCTCTCTGTGAACTATAGCTCTCTGTCTCCCTCCTCTCTCTGTGATCTATAGCTCTTTGTCTACCTCCTCTCTCTGTGAACAATAGCTCTCTGTCTCCCTCCTCTCTGTGAACTATAGCTCTCTGTCTACCTCCTCTCTCTCTGTGAACTATAGCTCTCTGTCTCCCTCCTCTCTCTCTGTGAACTATAGCTCTTTGTCTACCTCCTCTCTCTGTGAACTATAGCTCTCTGTCTCCCTCCTCTCTCTGTGAACTATAGCTCTCTGTCTCCCTCCTCTCTCTGTGAACTATAGCTCTCTGTCTCCCTCCTCTCTCTGTGAACTATAGCTCTCTGTCTCCCTCCTCTCTCTGTGATCTATAGCTCTTTGTCTACCTCCTCTCTCTGTGAACAATAGCTCTCTGTCTCCCTCCTCTCTGTGAACTATAGCTCTCTGTCTCCCTCCTCTCTCTGTGATCTATAGCTCTCTGTCTCCCTCCCTCCTCTCTCTGTGATCTATAGCTCTCTGTCTCCCTCCCCTCTCTCTCTGATCTATAGCTCTCTGTCTCCCTCCTCTCTCTCTGATCTATAGCTCTCTGTCTCCCTCCTCTCTCTCTGATCTATAGCTCTCTGTCTCCCTCCTCTCTCTGTGATCTATAGCTCTCTGTCTCCCTCCTCTCTCTCTGATCTATAGCTCTCTGTCTCCCTCCTCTCTGTGAACTATAGCTCTCTGTCTCCCTCCTCTCTCTCTGTGAACAATAGCTCTCTGTCTCCCTCCTCTCTGTGAACTATAGCTCTCTGTCTCCCTCCTCTCTCTGTGAACTATAGCTCTCTGTCTCCCTCCTCTCTCTGTGAACTATAGCTCTCTGTCTCCCTCCTCTCTCTGTGAACTATAGCTCTCTGTCTCCCTCCTCTCTCTGTGAACTATAGCTCTCTGTCTCCCTCCTCTCTCTGTGAACTATAGCTCTCTGTCTCCCTCCTCTCTCTCTGTGATCTATAGCTCTCTGTCTCCCTCCTCTCTCTCTGTGAACTATAGCTCTCTGTCTCCCTCCTCTCTGTGAACTATAGCTCTCTGTCTCCCTCCTCTCTCTCTGATCTATAGCTCTCTGTCTCCCTCCTCTCTCTCTGATCTATAGCTCTCTGTCTCCCTCCTCTCTCTGTGAACTATAGCTCTGTCTCCCTCCTCTCTGTGAACTATAGCTCTCTGTCTCCCTCCTCTCTCTCTGATCTATAGCTCTCTGTCTCCCTCCTCTCTCTGTGAACTATAGCTCTGTCTCCCTCCTCTCTGTGAACTATAGCTCTCTGTCTCCCTCCTCTCTCTCTGATCTATAGCTCTCTGTCTCCCTCCTCTCTCTGTGAACTATAGCTCTCTGTCTCCCTCCTCTCTCTGTGAACTATAGCTCTCTGTCTCCCTCCTCTCTCTGTGATCTATAGCTCTCTGTCTCCCTGTGAACTATAGCTCTCTGTCTCTCTGTGAACTATAGCTCTGTCTCCCTCCTCTCTCTGTGATCTATAGCTCTCTGTCTCCCTCCTCTCTCTGTGAACTATAGCTCTCTGTCTCCCTCCTCTCTCTCTGTGAACTATAGCTCTCTGTCTCCCTCCTCTCTCTGTGAACTATAGCTCTCTGTCTCCCTCCTCTCTCTGTGATCTATAGCTCTCTGTCTCCCTCCTCTCTCTGTGAACTATAGCTCTCTGTCTCCCTCTTCTCTCTCTGTGAACTATAGCTCTCTGTCTCCCTCCTCTCTCTGTGAACTATAGCTCTCTGTCTCCCTCTTCTCTCTCTGTGAACTATAGCTCTCTGTCTCCCTCCTCTCTCTGTGATCTATAGCTCTCTGTCTCCCTCCCTCCTCTCTCTGTGATCTATAGCTCTCTGTCTCCCTCCCCTCTCTCTCTGATCTATAGCTCTCTGTCTCCCTCCTCTCTCTCTGTGAACTATAGCTCTCTGTCTCCCTCCTCTCTGTGATCTATAGCTCTCTGTCTCCCTCCTCTCTCTGTGAACTATAGCTCTCTGTCTCCCTCCTCTCTCTGTGATCTATAGCTCTCTGTCTCCCTCCTCTCTCTCTGTGAACTATAGCTCTCTGTCTCCCTCCTCTCTCTGTGAACTATAGCTCTGTCTCCCTCCTCTCTCTGTGATCTATAGCTCTCTGTCTCCCTCCTCTCTCTCTGTGATCTATAGCTCTCTGTCTCCCTCCTCTCTCTGTGATCTATAGCTCTCTGTCTCCCTCCTCTCTGTGAACTATAGCTCTCTGTCTCCCTCCTCTCTCTGTGATCTATAGCTCTCTGTCTCCCTCCTCTCTCTGTGATCTATAGCTCTCTGTCTCCCTCCTCTCTGTGAACTATAGCTCTCAGTCTCCCTCCTCTCTCTGTGAACTATAGCTCTCTGTCTCCCTCCTCTCTCTGTGAACTATAGCTCTCTGTCTCCCTCCTCTCTCTGTGATCTATAGCTCTCTGTCTCCCTCCTCTCTCTGTGAACTATAGCTCTCTGTCTCCTTCCTCTCTCTGTGATCTATAGCTCTCAGTCTCTCTGTGAACTATAGCTCTCTGTCTCCCTCCTCTCTCTGTGAACTATAGCTCGCTGTCTCCCTCCTCTCTCTCTGTGAACTATAGCTCTCTGTCTCCCTCCCCTCTCTCTCTGATCTATAGCTCCCTGTCTCCCTCCTCTCTCTGTGAACTATAGCTCTCTGTCTCCCTCCTCTCTCTCTGATCTATAGCTATCTGTCTCCCTCCTCTCTATGTGATCTATAGCTCTCTGTCTCCCTCCTCTCTCTGTGAACTATAGCTCTCTGTCTCCCTCCTCTCTCTCTGTGAACTATAGCTCTCTGTCTCCCTCCTCTCTCTGTGAACTATAGCTCTCTGTCTCCCTCCTCTCTCTGTGAACTATAGCTCTCTGTCTCCCTCCTCTCTCTGTGAACTATAGCTCTCTGTCTCCCTCCTCTCTCTGTGATCTATAGCTCTCTGTCTCCCTCCTCTCTCTGTGAACTATAGCTCTCTGTCTCCCTCCTCTCTCTGTGAACTATAGCTCTCTGTCTCCCTCCTCTCTCTGTGATCTATAGCTCTCAGTCTCCCTCCTCTCTCTGTGAACTATAGCTCTCTGTCTCCCTCCTCTCTCTGTGATCTATAGCTCTCTGTCTCCCTCCTCACTCTGTGAACTATAGCTCTCTGTCTCCCTCCTCTCTCTGTGATCTATAGCTCTCAGTCTCCCTCCTCTCTCTGTGAACTATAGCTCTCTGTCTCCCTCCTCTCTCTGTGAACTATAGCTCTCTGTCTCCCTCCTCTCTCTGTGAACTATAGCTCTCTGTCTCCCTCCTCTCTCTGTGAACTATAGCTCTCTGTCTCCCTCCTCTCTCTGTGAACTATAGCTCTCTGTCTCCCTCCTCTCTCTGTGAACTATAGCTCTCTGTCTCCCTCCTCTCTCTTTGTGAACTATAGCTCTCTGTCTCCCTCCTCTCTCTGTGATCTATAGCTCTCTGTCTCCCTCCTCTCTCTGATCTATAGCTCTCTGTCTCCCTCCTCTCTCTGTGAACTATAGCTCTGTCTCCCTCCTCTCTCTGTGATCTATAGCTCTCTGTCTCCCTCCTCTCTCTCTGAACTATAGCTCTCTGTCTCCCTCCTCTCTCTGTCTCCCTCCTCTCTCTGAACTATAGCTCTCTGTCTCCCTCCTCTCTCTCTGTGAACTATAGCTCTCTGTCTCCCTCCTCTCTCTGTGAACTATAGCTCTCTGTCTCCCTTCTCTCTCTCTGTGAACTATAGCTCTCTGTCTCCCTCCTCTCTCTGTGAACTATAGCTCTCTGTCTCCCTCCTCTCTCTCTGTGAACTATAGCTCTCTGTCTCCCTTCTCTCTCTCTGTGATCTATAGCTCTCTGTCTCCCTCCTCTCTCTGTGATCTATAGCTCTCTGTCTCCCTCCTCTCTCTGTGAACTATAGCTCTCTGTCTCCCTCCTCTCTCTCTGATCTATAGCTCTCTGTCTCCCTCCTCTCTCTGTGAACTATAGCTCTCTGTCTCCCTCCTCTCTCTGTGAACTATAGCTCTCTGTCTACCTCCTCTCTCTGTGAACTATAGCTCTCTGTCTCCCTCCTCTCTCTGTGAACTATAGCTCTCTGTCTCCCTCCTCTCTCTGTGAACTATAGCTCTCTGTCTCCCTCCTCTCTCTGTGAACTATAGCTCTCAGTCTCCCTCCTCTCTCTCTGATCTATAGCTCTCTGTCTCCCTCCTCTCTCTCTGATCTATAGCTCTCTGTCTCCCTCCTCTCTCTGTGAACTATAGCTCTCAGTCTCCCTCCTCTCTCTCTGATCTATAGCTCTCTGTCTCCCTCCTCTCTCTCTGATCTATAGCTCTCTGTCTCCCTCTCTCTTTGTGATCTATAGCTCTCTGTCTCCCTCCTCTCTCTGTGATCTATAGCTCTCTGTCTCCCTCCTCTCTCTGTGATCTATAGCTCTCTGTCTCCCTCCTCTCTCTATGAACTATAGCTTTCTGTCTCCCTCCTCTCTGTGAACTATAGCTCTCTGTCTCCCTCCTCTCTCTGTGATCTATAGCTCTCTGTCTCTCTGTGATCTATAGCTCTCTGTCTCCCTCCTCTCTCTGTGAACTATAGCTCTCTGTCTCCCTCCTCTCTCTGTGATCTATAGCTCTCTGTCTCCCTCCTCTCTCTGTGAACTATAGCTCTCTGTCTCCCTCCTCTCTCTGTGATCTATAGCTCTCTGTCTCCCTCCTCTCTCTGTGAACTATAGCTCTCTGTCTCCCTCCTCTCTCTGTGATCTATAGCTCTCTGTCTCCCTCCTCTCTCTGTGATCTATAGCTCTCTGTCTCCCTCCTCTCTCTCTGTGATATATAGCTCTCTGTCTCCCTCTCTCTCTCTGTGATCTATAGCTCTCTGTCTCCCTCCTCTCTCTCTGTGATCTATAGCTCTCTGTCTCCCTCCTCTCTCTGTGAACTATAGCTCTCTGTCTCCCTCCTCTCTGTGAACTATAGCTCTCTGTCTCCCTCTCTCTCTGTCTCCCTCCTCTCTCTGTGATCTATAGCTCTCTGTCTCCCTCTCTCTCTGTGATCTATAGCTCTCTGTCTCCTTCCTCTCTCTGTGAACTATAGCTCTCTGTCTCCCTCCTCTCTCTCTCTGATCTATAGCTCTCTGTCTCCTTCCTCTCTCTGTGAACTATAGCTCTCTGTCTCCCTCCTCTCTCTGTGATCTATAGCTCTCTGTCTCCCTCCTCTCTGTGAACTATAGCTCTCTGTCTCCCTCCTCTCTCTCTGATCTATAGCTCTCTGTCTCCCTCCTCTCTCTGTGAACTATAGCTCTCTGTCTCCCTCCTCTCTCTGTGATCTATAGCTCTCTGTCTCCCTCCTCTCTCTGTGAACTATAGCTCTCTGTCTCCCTCCTCTCTCTGTGATCTATAGCTCTCTGTCTCCCTCCTCTCTCTGTGATCTATAGCTCTCTGTCTCCCTCCTCTCTCTCTGTGATCTATAGCTCTCTGTCTCCCTCTCTCTCTCTGTGATCTATAGCTCTCTGTCTCCCTCCTCTCTCTCTGTGATCTATAGCTCTCTGTCTCCCTCCTCTCTCTGTGATCTATAGCTCTCTGTCTCCCTCTCTCTCTCTGTGATCTATAGCTCTCTGTCTCCCTCCTCTCTCTCTGTGATCTATAGCTCTCTGTCTCCCTCCTCTCTCTGTGAACTATAGCTCTCTGTCTCCCTCCTCTCTGTGAACTATAGCTCTCTGTCTCCCTCTCTCTCTGTCTCCCTCCTCTCTCTGTGATCTATAGCTCTCTGTCTCCCTCTCTCTCTGTGATCTATAGCTCTCTGTCTCCTTCCTCTCTCTGTGAACTATAGCTCTCTGTCTCCCTCCTCTCTCTCTGATCTATAGCTCTCTGTCTCCTTCCTCTCTCTGTGAACTATAGCTCTCTGTCTCCCTCCTCTCTCTGTGATCTATAGCTCTCTGTCTCCCTCCTCTCTGTGAACTATAGCTCTCTGTCTCCCTCCTCTCTCTCTGATCTATAGCTCTCTGTCTCCCTCCTCTCTCTGTGAACTATAGCTCTCTGTCTCCCTCCTCTCTCTGTGATCTATAGCTCTCTGTCTCCCTCCTCTCTCTGTGAACTATAGCTCTCTGTCTCCCTCCTCTCTCTGTGAACTATAGCTCTCTGTCTCCCTCCTCTCTCTGTGAACTATAGCTCTCTGTCTCCCTCCTCTCTCTGTGATCTATAGCTCTCTGTCTCCCTCCTCTCTCTGTGAACTATAGCTCTCTGTCTCCCTCTCTCTCTGATCTATAGCTCTCTGTCGCCCTCCTCTCTCTGTGAACTATAGCTCTCTGTCTCCCTCCTCTCTCTGTGAACTATAGCTCTCTGTCTCCCTCCTCTCTCTCTGTGAACTATAGCTCTCTGTCTCCCTCCTCTCTGTGAACTATAGCTCTCTGTCTCCCTCCTCTCTCTGTGAACTATAGCTCTCTGTCTCCCTCTCTCTCTGTCTCCCTCCTCTCTCTGTGATCTATAGCTCTCTGTCTCCCTCCTCTCTCTGTGATCTATAGCTCTCTGTCTCCCTCCTCTCCCTGTGAACTATAGCTCTCTGTCTCCCTCCTCTCTCTGTGAACTATAGCTCTCTGTCTCCCTCCCCTCTCTGTGATCTATAGCTCTCTGTCTCCCTCCTCTCTCTGTGATCTATAGCTCTCTGTCTCCCTCCTCTCTCTGTGATCTATAGCTCTCTGTCTCCCTCCTCTCTCTGATCTATAGCTCTCTGTCTCCCTCCTCTCTCTGTGATCTATAGCTCTCTGTCTCCCTCCTCTCTCTCTGAACTATAGCTCTCTGTCTCCCTCCCCTCTCTGTGAACTATAGCTCTCTGTCTCCCTCCTCTCTCTGTGAACTATAGCTCTCTGTCTCCCTCCTCTCTCTGTGATCTATAGCTCTCTGTCTCCCTCCTCTCTCTGTGATCTATAGCTCTCTGTCTCCCTCCTCTCTCTGATCTATAGCTCTCTGTCTACCTCCTCTCTCTGTGAACTATAGCTCTCTGTCTCCCTCCTCTCTCTGTGAACTATAGCTCTCTGTCTCCCTCCTCTCTCTGTGAACTATAGCTCTCTGTCTCCCTCCTCTCTCTGTGAACTATAGCTCTCTGTCTCCCTCCTCTCTCTGTGAACTATAGCTCTCTGTCTCCCTCCTCTCTCTGTGAACTATAGCTCTCTGTCTCCCTCCTCTCTCTGTGATCTATAGCTCTCTGTCTCCCTCCTCTCTCTGTGATCTATAGCTCTCTGTCTCCCTCCTCTCTCTGTGAACTATAGCTCTCTGTCTCCCTCCTCTCTCTGTGAACTATAGCTCTCTGTCTCCCTCCTCTCTCTGTGAACTATAGCTCTCTGTCTCCCTCCTCTCTCTGTGAACTATAGCTCTCTGTCTCCCTCCTCTCTCTGTGAACTATAGCTCTCTGTCTCCCTCCTCTCTCTGTGAACTATAGCTCTCTGTCTCCCTCCTCTCTCTGTGAACTATAGCTCTCTGTCTCCCTCCTCTCTCTGTGAACTATAGCTCTCTGTCTCCCTCCTCTCTGTGATCTATAGCTCTCTGTCTCCCTCCTCTCTCTGTGATCTATAGCTCTCTGTCTCCCTCCTCTCTCTGTGATCTATAGCTCTCTGTCTCCCTCCTCTCTCTCTGAACTATAGCTCTCTGTCTCCCTCCCCTCTCTGTGAACTATAGCTCTCTGTCTCCCTCCTCTCTCTGTGAACTATAGCTCTCTGTCTCCCTCCCCTCTCTGTGAACTATAGCTCTCTGTCTCCCTCCCCTCTCTGTGAACTATAGCTCTCTGTCTCCCTCCTCTCTCTGTGAACTATAGCTCTCTGTCTCCCTCTCTCTCTGTGATCTATAGCTCTCTGTCTCCCTCCTCTCTCTGTGATCTATAGCTCTCTGTCTCCCTCTCTCTCTGATCTATAGCTCTCTGTCTCCCTCCTCTCTCTGTGATCTATAGCTCTCTGTCTCCCTCCTCTCTCTGTGATCTATAGCTCTCTGTCTCCCTCCTCTCTCTGTGAATTATAGCTCTCTGTCTCCCTCCTCTCTCTTTGAACTATAGCTCTCTGTCTCCCTCCCCTCTCTGTGAACTATAGCTCTCTGTCTCCCTCCTCTCTCTGTGAACTATAGCTCTCTGTCTCCCTCCTCTCTCTGTGATCTATAGCTCTCTGTCTCCCTCCTCTCTCTGTGAACTATAGCTCTCTGTCTCCCTCTCTCTCTGTGATCTATAGCTCTCTGTCTCCCTCCTCTCTGTCTCCCTCCTCTCTCTGTGAACTATAGCTCTCTGTCTCCCTCCTCTCTGTCTCCCTCCTCTCTCTGTGATCTATAGCTCTCTGTCTCCCTCCTCTCTGTCTCCCTCCTCTCTCTGTGAACTATAGCTCTCTGTCTCCCTCCTCTCTGTCTCCCTCCTCTCTCTGTGATCTATAGCTCTCTGTCTCCCTCCTCTCTGTCTCCCTCCTCTCTCTGTGAACTATAGCTCTCTGTCTCCCTCTCTCTCTGTGATCTATAGCTCTCTGTCTCCCTCCTCTCTCTGTGATCTATAGCTCTCTGTCTCCCTCCTCTCTCTGTGATCTATAGCTCTCTGTCTCCCTCCTCTCTCTGTGATCTATAGCTCTCTGTCTCCCTCTCTCTCTTTCTCCCTCCTCTCTCTGTGAACTATAGCTCTCTGTCTCCCTCCTCTCTCTGTGAACTATAGCTCTCTGTCTCCCTCCTCTCTCTGTGATCTATAGCTCTCTGTCTCCCTCCTCTCTCTGTGGTCTATAGCTCTCTGTCTCCCTCCTCTCTCTGATCTATAGCTCTCTGTCTCCCTCCTCTCTCTGTGAACTATAGCTCTCTGTCTCCCTCCTCTCTCTCTGATCTATAGCTCTCTGTCTCCCTCCTCTCTCTGTGAACTATAGCTCTCTGTCTCCCTCCTCTCTCTGTGAACTATAGCTCTCTGTCTCCCTCCTCTCTCTGTGAACTATAGCTCTCTGTCTCCCTCCTCTCTCTGTGATCTATAGCTCTCTGTCTCCCTCCTCTCTCTGATCTATAGCTCTCTGTCTCCCTCCTCTCTCTCTGTGATCTATAGCTCTCTGTCTCCCTCCTCTCTCTGATCTATAGCTCTCTGTCTCCCTCCTCTCTCTGTGAACTATAGCTCTCTGTCTCCCTCCTCTCTCTCTGTGATCTATAGCTCTCTGTCTCCCTCCTCTCTCTGATCTATAGCTCTCTGTCTCCCTCCTCTCTCTGTGAACTATAGCTCTCTGTCTCCCTCCTCTCTCTGATCTATAGCTCTCTGTCTCCCTCCTCTCTCTGTGAACTATAGCTCTCTGTCTCCCTCCTCTCTCTGATCTATAGCTCTCTGTCTCCCTCCTCTCTCTCTGTGAACTATAGCTCTCTGTCTCCCTCCTCTCTCTGTGAACTATAGCTCTCTGTCTCCCTCCTCTCTCTGATCTATAGCTCTCTGTCTCCCTCCTCTCTCTGTGAACTATAGCTCTCTGTCTCCCTCCTCTCTCTGATCTATAGCTCTCTGTCTCCCTCCTCTCTCTCTGTGATCTATAGCTCTCTGTCTCCTTCCTCTCTCTGTGAACTATATGCCTCTGTCTCCCTCCTCTCTCTGTGAACTATAGCTCTCTGTCTCCCTCCTCTCTCTGTGAACTATAGCTCTCTGTCTCCCTCCTCTCTCTGTGAACTATAGCTCTCTGTCTCCCTCCTCTCTCTGTGAACTATAGCTCTCTGTCTCCCTCCTCTCTCTGTGAACTATAGCTCTCTGTCTCCCTCCTCTCTCTGTGATCTATAGCTCTCTGTCTCCCTCCTCTCTCTGATCTATAGCTCTCTGTCTCCCTCCTCTCTCTGTGATCTATAGCTCTCTGTCTCCTTCCTCTCTCTGTGAACTATAGCTCTCTGTCTCCCTCCTCTCTCTGTGATCTATAGCTCTCTGTCTCCCTCCTCTCTCTGTGAACTATAGCTCTCTGTCTCCCTCCTCTCTCTGTGAACTATAGCTCTCTGTCTCCCTCCTCTCTCTGTGAACTATAGCTCTCTGTCTCCCTCCTCTCTCTGTGAACTATAGCTCTCTGTCTCCTTCCTCTCTCTCTGTGATCTATAGCTCTCTGTCTCCTTCCTCTCTCTCTGATCTATAGCTCTCTGTCTCTCTGTGAACTATAGCTCTGTCTCCCTCCTCTCTCTGTGAACTATAGCTCTCTGTCTCCCTCCTCTCTCTGTGATCTATAGCTCTCTGTCTCCCTCCTCTCTCTGATCTATAGCTCTCTGTCTCCCTCCTCTCTCTGTGAACTATAGCTCTCTGTCTCCCTCCTCTCTCTGTGAACTATAGCTCTCTGTCTCCCTCCTCTCTCTGTGAACTATAGCTCTCTGTCTCCCTCCTCTCTCTGTGATCTATAGCTCTCTGTCTACCTCCTCTCTCTGTGAACTATAGCTCTCTGTCTCCCTCCTCTCTCTGTGAACTATAGCTCTCTGTCTCCCTCCTCTCTCTGATCTATAGCTCTCTGTCTCCCTCCTCTCTCTGTGAACTATAGCTCTCTGTCTCCCTCCTCTCTCTGTGAACTATAGCTCTCTGTCTCCCTCCTCTCTCTGTGAACTATAGCTCTCTTTCTCCCTCCTCTCTCTGTGATCTATAGCTCTCTGTCTCCCTCCTCTCTCTGTGAACTATAGCTCTCAGTCTCCCTCCTCTCTCTGTGAACTATAGCTCTCTGTCTCCCTCCTCTCTCTCTGTGAACTATAGCTCTCTGTCTCCCTCCTCTCTCTGTGAACTATAGCTCTCTGTCTCCCTCCTCTCTGTGATCTATAGCTCTCTGTCTCCCTCCTCTCTGTGATCTATAGCTCTCTGTCTCCCTCCTCTCTGTGATCTATAGCTCTCTGTCTCCCTCCTCTCTCTGTGAACTATAGCTCTCTGTCTCCCTCCTCTCTCTGTGAACTATAGCTCTCTGTCTCCCTCCTCTCTCTGTGAACTATAGCTCTCTGTCTCCCTCCTCTCTGTGATCTATAGCTCTCTGTCTCCCTCCTCTCTGTGATCTATAGCTCTCTGTCTCCCTCCTCTCTCTGTGATCTATAGCTCTCTGTCTCCCTCCTCTCTCTGTGAACTATAGCTCTCTGTCTCCCTCCTCTCTCTGTGATCTATAGCTCTCTGTCTCCCTCCTCTCTGTGATCTATAGCTCTCTGTCTCCCTCCTCTCTCTGTGAACTATAGCTCTCTGTCTCCTTCCTCTCTCTGTGATCTATAGCTCTCTGTCTCCCTCCTCTCTCTGATCTATAGCTCTCTGTCTCCCTCCTCTCTGTGATCTATAGCTCTCTGTCTCCCTCCTCTCTCTGTGATCTATAGCTCTCTGTCTCCCTCCTCTCTCTGTGAACTATAGCTCTCTGTCTCCCTCCTCTCTCTGTGATCTATAGCTCTCTGTCTCCCTCCTCTCTCTCTGTGAACTATAGCTCTCTGTCTCCCTCCTCTCTCTGATCTATAGCTCTCTGTCTCCCTCCTCTCTCTGTGATCTATAGCTCTCTGTCTCCTTCCTCTCTCTGTGAACTATAGCTCTCTGTCTCCCTCCTCTCTCTGTGATCTATAGCTCTCTGTCTCCCTCCTCTCTCTGTGAACTATAGCTCTCTGTCTCCCTCCTCTCTCTGTGATCTATAGCTCTCTGTCTCCCTCCTCTCTCTGTGAACTATAGCTCTCTGTCTCCCTCCTCTCTCTGTGAACTATAGCTCTCTGTCTCCCTCCTCTCTCTGATCTATAGCTCTCTGTCTCCCTCCTCTCTCTGATCTATAGCTCTCTGTCTCCCTCCTCTCTCTCTGTGATCTATAGCTCTCTGTCTCCCTCCTCTCTCTCTGCAATCCATAGGTTGCAATAAAACAATCATGTTTCACACAAGTGTCACACCATGTGATATAGATCATCATACAATCAAAAATCAAAATACCAAAAGACAATCCTAATACTTCTTCTTGTAACTTTAGGACGCAACTTAACGACCAATGTGTCTCAGGTCATTAGATAAAGTTGTCCTTCTCTCTTCACCGTTCTTTAAAGACTGATAACAGCCTGTAATAACAAAACATCAAATGCCGTAGCAGACGACCTGAACTGAAGGTGTTAAGACTGTTGACACTAAATTAATGTCTAAAAATGGCACGAGAACAAGATGTCTACAGGGTGATAAAACTAAAGCTGATCATAACAAAGACAGAGGTTCTAAAACTGAACTAAAACTGTCCACGATACTCTACGCCACTGTTTTCACATAATGCAGGCAGGCAGAGCAAGCCGAGCACTGTCTGACAAGCTAGAATCAACATTCTAAAACTCATTATCTAACTTCCATCATAACCAAAAACAAATCTAGATTAATTTTCTTTTAATCTTTTTTTGGGATAGGCATTAGATTGATATGTTTTGATATCGTTCAGCACCCACTGAATGGTCCACTGGCAGCAGAACAGCTCTGCGAGAAAGGTCTTAGATGGGTTAGGGTCCAAGCCCAGATTGACAGTAGGAGTTCAGATCCAAGCCCAGACTGACGGTAGGTGTTCAGGTCCAAGCCCAGACTGACGGTAGGTGTTCAGGTCCAAGCCCAGACTGACGGTAGGTGTTCAGGTCCAAGCCCAGACTGACGGTAGGTGTTCAGGTCCAAGCCCAGACTGACGGTAGGTGTTCAGGTCCAAGCCCAGACTGACGGTAGGTGTTCAGGTCCAAGCCCAGACTGACGGTAGGTGTTCAGGTCCAAGCCCAGACTGACGGTAGGTGTTCAGGTCCAAGCCCAGACTGACGGTAGGTGTTCAGGTCCAAGCCCAGACTGACGGTAGGTGTTCAGGTCCAAGCCCAGACTGACGGTAGGTGTTTAGGTCCAACCCCAGACCTCTGCGGTCCAGTGGCCAGTACATGGAGCATCATGGCAGGTAAGAGTGGTTCATTCAAAAGCTTTGATTGATCAGGGCCTCTCCTGCAGGCAGAGAAGAGACCCCCGAGGGGGGAAAGGGTCTAGCGGGGGTTTCTGTCTGTATGTCCGTGTCATCAAGCATTAAGCACAGGTCCTTGGGTTGGAACAGCCCTAGGGCTTGAAGCACAAGACCTTCCGGTGGAGGAAGGTGCCCTAGGTCTCGGAGCAGCAGCGCTGCTGGTTGATCTTGACCTTGTGTTTGATCCCGTCGTACAGCTCGAAGTTGTAGTTCTCCAGCGTGGTGGAGCTCCGTGACGGCAGGCCGCTGTAGTAGCAGGTGCAGTAGAGCAGCAGGCCGCCACACACCGCCCCCAGCAGTACCCCCAGGGAGGACATGACGATGATGGTGACCAGGATGGGGTCCAGGGTGTACAGCCAGGAGTTGTCCTTTTCCGAGACACGCGTCACAGGGGGGTCCATGGACGGGCCGGGGGTACTCCACTCTGGGAAGGGAAAACCTGGAGATAGGAGACAACATCACAAGACCCTTTGACACCCAGGCAGTTCATATGAAAAGTACTATACTTTACATGTAACCCAAGGACAGTTCATATGTGTCATGGATACTTTACAGGTGAGTACAATGTAGTTTTGTCCACAATGACTTTATTTGTATTGTATTTAGTTATTTAACCTATATAATTCAATGAAGAACAGACTGTCATTTGAAAAGACTTGCTTTCGTAACTTGCTATTCCCACTTAATTCTGTCAGGAATAGTGTTACGTTAAAGGTCCTGAACAGCCATTCTGAAAAGTATTTTTCCTCTCATGGCTAACTACCAGGAAGTTTGAAAAGACAGGCTGAGTGGGCGGGCTCGCCTTGACTGACAGCTCTTTGAAACGTCTATGTCAAGCAACTTGGATGCAGTGAGCAGTGCTGCAGTAAAATCATCTCAAGCTAATTTGATTATACACAAAGCAACTGAAACAACATTGAACTTGCATCAATGCTATAAAAAATGTTTATACAACTCCCGTTTGGCATGTCTCTTGCGATGCGGTTCACAGCAGCACTGATGGATGCGTCAGAGTTTTGAACGACTCTTCCTCCCCTTTTGTTCTATGCTGGCTGAAGACCTACAGTAGCTAGCCAGTAACTAGCTAACACCAGATACAGATGAAGACCTACAGTAGATAGCCAGTAACTAGCTAACACCAGATACAGATGAAGACCTACAGTAGATAGCCAGTAACTAGCTAACACCAGATACAGATGAAGACCTACAGTAGATAGCCAGTAACTAGCTAACACCAGATACAGATGAAGACCTACAGTAGATAGCCAGTAACTAGCTAACACCAGATACAGATGAAGACCTACAGTAGCTAGCCAGTAACTAGCTAACACCAGATACAGATGAAGACCTACAGTAGCTAGCCAGTAACTAGCTAACACCAGATACAGATGAAGACCTACAGTAGATAGCCAGTAACTAGCTAACACCAGATACAGACCTACAGTAGATAGCCAGTAACTAGCTAACACCAGATACAGATGAAGACCTACAGTAGATAGCCAGTTACTAGCTAACACCAGATACAGACCTACAGTAGATAGCCAGTAACTAGCTAACACCAGATACAGATGAAGACCTACAGTAGCTAGCCAGTAACTAGCTAACACCAGATACAGATGAAGACCTACAGTAGATAGCCAGTAACTAGCTAACACCAGATACAGATGAAGACCTACAGTAGATAGCCAGTAACTAGCTAACACCAGATACAGATGCAGACCTACAGTAGATAGCCAGTAACTAGCTAATGCCAGAATCAGATTAAAGGGGAAACATAGAAGTACCTTTGCCATAGATTAATAGGGTCAACTGTTAATTATATTTGCTGACACCCTACAGTCAAACTTTGGCACCAGAGTAGAGTATGTTTTACTGCTAACCTACAAAGCATTACATGGGCTTGCTCCTACTATCTCTCCGATTTGGTCCTGCCGTACATACTTACACGTACGCTTCGGTCACAAGACGCAGGCCTCCTTATTGTTCCTGGAAACAGCTGCAGGCAGGGCTTTCCCTATAGAGCTAAATTTTTAAGGAATGGTCTGCCTATCCATGTGAGAGACGCAGACTCTGTCTCGACTTTTAAGTCCTAACTGAAGACTCATCTCTTCAGTAGGTCCTATGATTGAGTGTAGTCTGGCCCAGGGGTGGCGAAGGTGAACGGAAAGGCACTGGAGCGACAAACCGCCCTTGCTGTCTCTGCCCTGGCCGGCTCCCCTCTCTCCACTGGGATCCTCTGCCTCTGACCCTATTACGGGGGCTGAGTCACTGGCTTACTGGTGCTCTTCCATGCCGTCCCTAGGAGGGGCGCATCACGTCGTGACAGGCTTTTTTCCGCCATAATCTATTTGAGTGGGTTGAGTAAATGATGTGATCTTTCTGTCTGGTTTTTGCGGCCCCTTCAGGCTTGTGAGGTGGGGGAGATCTGCGTGGGCTGTACTCAGCCTTGTCTCAGAGTAGTAAGTCAGTGGTCTGTTGATATCCTTCTGGTGGTGTGGGGGCCTGTGCTTTGGAACAGTAAATGGGTGGGGTTACATCCTGCCTGGCTGGCCCTACGTGGGGTATATTCAGACGGGACCACAGTGTGGTTACCAGCCTATTAAACTCCAACGTGTGGTTTATATATACACACGCGGTCTGCAACATCACATAATCAGATTGTCATTGCCATAGCACAGATGTCTTACCTCCATTCATACGTTCCCTGCTGTTGAAAAGTGGTTCATTTCCAAAGTCAATAGGTCTCCAATCTGAAGGAAAGACAATGAACCAGGTTAACATGAGAACGGACCAGACTTTATACAGTAGTTAGTTAACCAGTTAGTTCACCAATTAGTTCACCAGTTAGTTCACCAGTTAGTTAACCAGTTAGTTCACCAGTTAGTTAACCAGTTAGTTCACCAGTTAGTTCACCAGTTAGTTCACCAGTTAGTTCACCAATAGTGAATGGATGTCATGATCAAATGACAGAGTTATTTAAAGTGATCTTGTAGAGATGTTTCTCATTTAGTGTAACGTGACTATTCATTCACATGGGGGCAAGAACATAACTCAACATGGTTTGACATCAAGAACATACATGTGATGACCGTCTGAAACCTGACGTGATGTTTATACTAACCAAACCAGGGAAGATCATGCTTTAGGAGGCCATTTGTTTTTAGAAACATATCCCTTTATTAGCACATTCCAATAGCACAATATCATATTTCCAAGACCATGAAATTCAACAGGCTAAAATATTCCTTATATCTTTGAAACAGGCTGTGGTGCAGCATGGGTAATGTAGATAACAGTTAAAAGGACACACACAGTCAAGTCAAGGCCCTACATTCACAAAGAAGACTTAGCAATGGGCACACAGTAAATAACAAAGGTTGCATCTGAAATAACACCTTATTCTCTATAGTAGTGTTACTATTTAAATGACTCTATTCTCTATAGTAGTGTTACTATTTAAATGACTCTATTCTCTATAGTAGTGTTACTATTTAAATGACTCTATTCTCTATAGTAGTGTTACTATTTAAATGACTCTATTCTCTATAGTAGTGTTACTATTTAAATGACTCTATTCTCTATAGTAGTGTTACTATTTAAATGACTCTATTCTCTATAGTAGTGTTACTATTTAAATGACTCTATTCTCTATAGTAGTGTTACTATTTAAATGACTCTATTCTCTATAGTAGTGTTACTATTTAAATGACTCTATTCTCTATAGTAGTGTTACTATTTAAATGACTCTATTCTCTATAGTAGTGTTACTATTTAAATGACTCTATTCTCTATAGTAGTGTTACTATTTAAATGACTCTATTCTCTATAGTAGTGTTACTATTTAAATGACTCTATTCTCTATAGTAGTGTTACTATTTAAATGACTCTATTCTCTATAGTAGTGTTACTATTTAAATGACTCTATTCTCTATAGTAGTGTTACTATTTAAATGACTCTATTCTCTATAGTAGTGTTACTATTTAAATGACTCTATTCTCTATAGTAGTGTTACTATTTAAATGACTCTATTCTCTATAGTAGTGTTACTATTTAAATGACTCTATTCTCTATAGTAGTGTTACTATTTAAATGACTCTATTCTCTATAGTAGTGTTACTATTTAAATGACTCTATTCTCTATAGTAGTGTTACTATTTATTATTAGTGTAGGGTAACACAGTAAGAACCATTAGAGACGCCGAGGCCAGCCTGAAGGTAAGACAACCCTGACAGAACTTTTACTAGTTTGGTATTGATCTTTGAATCTATGACATCCTTGAATCTTTTATTCATTTTTTTTTTTAAACATTAGTTAAGAACAGTGAGAATGAAACAGAAACAGAGAAAACATTAAATGGACACATTGTGTAGAATCTTCATCACTAGACGTGTAGATCCTCTCCATGCTCAGCAGTGGAGCATATTATAGGGGCCCTAACATCGTAAAACTATTTTCTGTCTACTTCCACACTGAGTTGTAGAAGAATGAGAGAGCTTTACTCAGGCAGAGCCATGGACGGCTGCTATGCACCATATGGCCTGTTCCGTTCGAGACCCCTCTGAGTGCTCATTAATATTACTTTGAGGAGTATCGTCCCAAATGGTACCCTATTACCTATAGTGACCCAGGAACGGAGGGGTCTGGTCAAACGTAATGAGGGAATAGGGTGCAATTTGGGATGCAGCCCCGAAGTGACAAGGAAAAAAGTGCTTACTGCAGACCTAATAAATGTGATCAGATCCATTAACTAATTAGAATTATTAAAATACTTTAAACAAATCTCATCTCAGAGAAGGGAAGGGATGCAAGAAGCCATGGCTGATTTAAAAGCACCGTGACAACATGCCATTTCTTTCTCTCCATATCGAAAGTTAGCAAAAAGAAAATGAAAAACAATAAATAAACATGGAGATACATTAAAGTCATTGATTAGAAGCTGAAGGCAGCAAAGCTTCGAGCTGTATATGGATTGATAATGTGACACTCTGGCTCCACGGACCTTGATATTTGAGCCAGGGTTGTTTAGTTTCATTGTTTGGGTGTATTTCTATGTTGGGGATTTCTGGTTGTGCATTTTCTATGTTTGGTTAATTGTTCTTGATTAGTCGTATGACTCCCAATCGGAGGTAACGAGTGTCAGCTGTCGGCTCGTTATCTCTGATTGGGAGCCATATTTATACTGTGTGAGTTCACTTTGTGTTGTGGGTTATTGTTTCTTTGTTGCTGTTAGTAGTATTCAGTATAGAACTTCACGGATCGTCATTTGTTGTTTTCTTCGTGGTTGCTTTAAGTTAATAAAGTCATCATGTTCACTCGCAACGCTGCGCATTGGTCTCCTCCTTCAGACGATCGTGACAGAATAACCCACCAAAAAAGGACCAAGCAGCGCGTCCAGGAGCAAGGGGTCTGGACACAGGAGTTATGGATGCCTCCTAAGGACTTTTGGACATGGGAGGAGATTCGGGCTGGAAAGGGTCCTTGGGCACAACCGGAGGAACATCATCGCCCTCGTGAAGAGCTGGAGGCAGCTGCAGCCGAGAGGAGGTGGTCTGAGGAGGAATATCACCGCCCTCGTGAAGAGCTGGAGGCAGCTGCAGCCGAGAGGAGGTGGTATGAAGAGGAAGCGCGGAGTCGAGGCTGGAAGCCCGTGGTTACTCCCCAAAACATTTTTTGGGGGGGGGCACATGAGCTAGGCGCCTGGGCAGCAGGAGGCTGCCACAGGGAGAAAAGGAGAGAAGGCTATCGGATTACGGGAGCCATTGGCGAGTAGAGGGAGGGAAGTTGTTGTGGCACGGCATGAGAGACTGAAGTGTGTTCCCAGTCTGGTCCGGTCCGTTCTTGATCCCCAGTTAAGGCCAGTGGTGGGTGTTCCCGGTACGGTCCGGCCTGTTCTACTCCACGCACCAGGTCCACGATGTGCGTCGCCAGCCGGCCTGAACTGGCCGTCTGCCCAACGGCGCCTGAACTGCCCGTCTGCTCAACGCCGTCTGAACTGCCCGTCTGCCCAACGCCGTCTGAACTGCCCGTCTGCCCAACGGCGCCTGAACTGCCCGTCTGCCCAACGCCGTCTGAACTGCCCGTCTGCCCAACGCCGTCTGAACTGCCCGTCTGCCCAACGCCGTCTGAACTGTCCGTCTGCCCAACGCCGTCTGAACTGCCCGTCTGTACTGAGCCTTCAGAGCCTTCCGCCAGACAGGATCAGCCAGAGCCTTCCGCCAGCCATGAGCAGCCAGACCCGTCAGCCAGCCATGAGCAGCCAGATCCGTCAGCCAGCCATGAGCAGCCAGATCCGTCAGCCAGCCATGAGCAGCCAGATCCGTCAGCCAGCCATGAGCAGCCAGATCCGTCAGCCAGCCATGAGCAGCCAGACCCGTCAGCCAGCCATGAGCAGCCAGACCCGTCAGCCAGCCATGAGCAGCCAGATCCGTCAGCCAGCCACGAGCAGCCAGATCCGTCAGCCAGCCATGAGCAGCCAGATCCGTCAGCCAGCCAGCGAGCAGCCAGATCCGTCAGCCCGCCAGGATCCGCCAGATCCGTCAGCCCGCCAGGATCCGCCAGAGCCGTCCAGCCAGGATCCGCCAGAGCTGTCCAGCCAGGATCCGCCAGAACCGTCTAGCCAGGATCCGCCAGAGCCGTCCAGCCAGGATCCGCCAGAGCCGTCCAGCCAGGATCCGCCAGAGCCGTCCAGCCAGGATCCGCCAGAGCCGTCCAGCCAGGATCCGCCAGAGCCGTCCAGCCAGGATCCGCCAGAGCCGTCCCAGCCTGGATCCGCCAGAGCCGTCCCGCCAGGATCCGCCAGAGCCGTCCCGCCAGGATCCGCCAGAGCCGTCCCGCCAGGATCCGCCAGAGCCAGCCAGCCAGGATCCGCCATCTAGTCAGGTACTGCCCCTTAGTCCGGTACTGCCCCGTAGTCCGGTGCCGCCCCTTAATCCAGTGGGGTTTAGTTGGGGGTGGTCATGAGGAAGGGGAATACGGAAGCGGATAGTGACTAAGGTGGGGGTGGGGACCACGACCTGGGCCAGAGCCGCCACCAGGGACAGACGCCCACCCAGACCCTCCCCGAGACTGTATGCTGGTGCGCCCGGAGGTCGCACCTTTAGGGGGTAATGTGACACTCTGGCTCCACGGACCTTGATATTTGAGCCAGGGTTGTTTAGTTTCATTGTTTGGGTGTATTTCTATGTTGGGGATTTCTGGTTGTGCATTTTCTATGTTTGGTTAATTGTTCTTGATTAGTCGTATGACTCCCAATCGGAGGTAACGAGTGTCAGCTGTCGGCTCGTTATCTCTGATTGGGAGCCATATTTATACTGTGTGAGTTCACTTTGTGTTGTGGGTTATTGTTTCTTTGTTGCTGTTAGTAGTATTCAGTATAGAACTTCACGGATCGTCATTTGTTGTTTTCTTCGTGGTTGCTTTAAGTTAATAAAGTCATCATGTTCACTCGCAACGCTGCGCATTGGTCTCCTCCTTCAGACGATCGTGACAGATAAATCATAGCTGTATGCTGCAATGGTGAGCTAAGATGGTTGGGACAAATCAAACGCTGTACAACATGAGCACAAAATCTATAATATCGAGAATTTCATGGTAAAGATTACACCCGTTGTATCCGGAGCATGTGACTAATAAAATAACATTTGATTTGAATCAAGAAAAATATTATTCTCAAAGGAAATTCTGGAGTGAAAACGTGTAATAGTAGACTAAATAGATAAACTGTATTCCAGATGAGATGGGACCAAGCACCATAGTGGTGCTATAGAATTGATAGCAAAGAACGATTATTGTGAAATCTGAAGTAGCCCTCCAAGATTCTAGAGCATCTAGCTAGTTATCCATTCTGTGAATACCATGTGTATGGTTACAATCATTTCCCAATTAGTTTAGCTGTGTTATTGTATGGGGTTAGAGAGATGGGGAGCATTTCTTCTCACACAGCTACATATATGTGTTACACTATGTCTTCTGAGCTGGGTCAGGTGGTCTCTCCCTCTCTCTCTGTGCCTCTCTGTGCTTCTCTCTGTCCGTCCGTCCGTACAGAACTTTCATGCAATTCAGGAAATATAAAACCTGTAATGTAATTGAATCTTCTGAAGTTTGTAATTACCACTTTCAAATTTCAGACATGAAATTTATGAAAAATGTATCAATCCTTATGAAAATGTCCATTAATCCACATAATAATTCACATCTCCTGTTGCTGCAGGATTATTTTTCTGCTGTAGCAAACTCGTTCAAATTAAGATCCTACATCTGTAAGTGGTATTGAGATGAACATCTCCAAAATGGACAACTGTGATGCGGTCCTCTAGACTTCAAAATGGATTTATAGGACAAGAAACAACCACAGCACATTTCTTTAAGTAATGAAACAACGAGAAAACAACTGTAATGTGGTTAAGTCCTGTACGCTTGTGAATATATTGAGCAATTAAATATCTCGCTTTTCCAATAGTATCAGTGTGTCTGTGATTGGTGGTTTCACCCCACTCCCTCTAACACAATCTGTGTCCCAAATGGCACCCTATTCCATATAGTGCACTACTACTGTATATAGGGAATGGGGTGCCATTTGGGACGAATCCACTATCACAGCTCTATCTTAATGTTCTATTAAACTGTGGATATATCATAGGAAATAGAGGCATGTTCAATAACTCAAAAACAAGGTTTTGGTAGAGTAGACAAAAACATGGTAGAGAGTAGACAACAACATGGTAGAGAGTAGACAACAACATGGTAGAGAGTAGACAACAACATGGTAGAGAGTAGACAACAACATGGTAGAGTAGACAACAACATGGTAGAGAGTTGACAACAACACGGTAGAGAGTTGACAACAACATGGTAGAGAGTAGACAACAACATGGTAGAGTAGACAACAACATGGTAGAGAGTAGACAACAACATGGTAGAGAGTTGACAACAACATGGTAGAGAGTAGACAACAACATGGTAGAGAGTAGACAACAACATGGTAGAGAGTAGACAACAACATGGTAGAGTAGACAACAACATGGTAGAGAGTAGACAACAACATGGTAGAGTAGACAACAACATGGTAGAGAGTAGACAACAACATGGTAGAGAGTAGACAACAACATGGTAGAGTAGACAACAACATGGTAGAGTAGACAACAACATGGTAGAGAGTAGACAACAACATGGTAGAGAGTAGACAACAACATGGTAGAGTAGACAACAACATGGTAGAGAGTAGACAACAACATGGTAGAGAGTAGACAACAACATGGTAGAGTAGACAACAACATGGTAGAGAGTAGACAACAACATGGTAGAGAGTAGACAACAACATGGTAGAGTAGACAACAACATGGTAGAGAGTAGACAACAACATGGTAGAGAGTAGACAACAACATGGTAGAGAGTTGACAATAACATGGTAGAGAGTTGACAACAACATGGTAGAGTAGACAACAACATGGTAGAGTAGACAACAACATGGTAGAGAGTAGACAACAACATGGTAGAGAGTAGACAACAACATGGTAGAGTAGACAACAACATGGTAGAGTAGACAACAACATGGTAGAGTAGACAACAACATGGTAGAGAGTAGACAACAACATGGTAGAGTAGACAACAACACGGTAGAGAGTTGACAATAACATGGTAGAGAGTAGACAACAACATGGTAGAGTAGACAACAACATGGTAGAGAGTAGACAACAACATGGTAGAGAGTAGACAACAACATGGTAGAGAGTAGACAACAACATGGTAGAGAGTAGACAACAACATGGTAGAGTAGACAACAACATGGTAGAGAGTAGACAACAACATGGTAGAGAGTAGACAACAACATGGTAGAGAGTAGACAACAACATGGTAGAGAGTAGACAACAACATGGTAGAGAGTAGACAACAACATGATAGAGAGTAGACAACAACATGGTAGAGTATACAACAACATGGTAGAGTAGACAACAACATGGTAGAGTAGACAACAACATGGTAGAGAGTAGACAACAACATGGTAGAGAGTTGACAACAACATGGTAGAGAGTAGACAACAACATGGTAGAGAGTAGACAGCAACATGGTAGAGAGTAGACAACAACATGGTAGAGTAGACAACAACATGGTAGAGTAGACAACAACATGGTAGAGAGTAGACAACAACATGGTAGAGTAGACAACAACATGGTAGAGTAGATAACAACATGGTAGAGTAGACAACAACATGGTAGAGAGTAGACAACAACATGGTAGAGAGTAGACAACAACATGGTAGAGAGTAGACAACAACATGGTAGAGAGTAGACAACAGCATGGTAGAGTAGACAACAACATGGTAGAGAGTAGACAACAACATGGTAGAGAGTAGACAACAACATGGTAGAGAGTAGACAGCAACATGGTAGAGAGTAGACAACAACATGGTAGAGTAGACAACAACATGGTAGAGAGTAGACAACAACATGGTAGAGTAGACAACAACATGGTAGAGAGTAGACAACAACATGGTAGAGAGTAGACAACAACATTGTAGTGAGTAGACAACAACATGGTAGATAGTAGACAACAACATGGTAGAGAGTAGACAACAACATGGTAGAGTAGACAACAACATGGTAGAGAGTAGACAACAACATGGTAGAGAGTAGACAACAACATGGTAGAGAGGACACAGTGAACTGAACAACAACAGTTACAACAACATCGTATCGAGACGGTGCCATGGGTATACTTTGACTCAACTCATATTAAAAAAAATATACACCTTCTTATCAAACAGCGCCCGGTTTCCCAAAAGCATCTTAAGGCTACGTTCATCGTTAGAACATTCGTATAAGCTTAGTTAGATCTCCGAACTGTTTACCAAAATCATTGTTACTAAAGTTGCTCTTGAAAGCATTCGTTATTTATCGACTGCGTCAGACAACTCGTAGAACAGCTAAGTATGTCATTAGATGAGAGTAGACAACAACATGGTAGAGTAGACAACAACATGGTAGAGAGTAGACAACAACATGGTAGAGAGTAGACAACAACATGGTAGAGAGTTGACAATAACATGGTAGAGAGTTGACAACAACATGGTAGAGTAGACAACAACATGGTAGAGAGTTGACAATAACATGGTAGAGAGTAGACAACAACATGGTAGAGAGTTGACAATAACATGGTAGAGAGTAGACAACAACATGGTAGAGTAGACAACAACATGGTAGAGTAGACAACAACATGGTAGAGAGTAGACAACAACATGGTAGAGAGTAGACAACAACATGGTAGAGTAGACAACAACATGGTAGAGTAGACAACAACATGGTAGAGTAGACAACAACATGGTAGAGAGTAGACAACAACATGGTAGAGTAGACAACAACATGGTAGAGTAGACAACAACATGGTAGAGAGTAGACAACAACATGGTAGAGTAGACAACAACATGGTAGAGAGTAGACAACAACATGGTAGAGAGTAGACAACAACATTGTAGTGAGTAGACAGCAACATGGTAGAGAGTAGACAACAACATGGTAGAGTAGACAACAACATGGTAGAGAGTAGACAACAACATGGTAGAGTAGACAACAACATGGTAGAGAGTAGACAACAACATGGTAGAGAGTAGACAACAACATGGTAGAGTAGACAACAACATGGTAGAGTAGACAACAACATGGTAGAGAGTAGACAACAACATGGTAGAGAGTAGACAACAACATGGTAGAGTAGACAACAACATGGTAGAGAGTAGACAACAACATGGTAGAGAGTAGACAACAACATGGTAGAGTAGACAACAACATGGTAGAGAGTAGACAACAACATGGTAGAGAGTAGACAACAACATGGTAGAGTAGACAACAACATGGTAGAGAGTAGACAACAACATGGTAGAGAGTAGACAACAACATGGTAGAGAGTTGACAATAACATGGTAGAGAGTTGACAACAACATGGTAGAGTAGACAACAACATGGTAGAGAGTAGACAACAACATGGTAGAGAGTAGACAACAACATGGTAGAGTAGACAACAACATGGTAGAGTAGACAACAACATGGTAGAGTAGACAACAACATGGTAGAGAGTAGACAACAACATGGTAGAGTAGACAACAACACGGTAGAGAGTTGACAATAACATGGTAGAGAGTAGACAACAACATGGTAGAGTAGACAACAACATGGTAGAGAGTAGACAACAACATGGTAGAGAGTAGACAACAACATGGTAGAGAGTAGACAACAACATGGTAGAGAGTAGACAACAACATGGTAGAGTAGACAACAACATGGTAGAGAGTAGACAACAACATGGTAGAGAGTAGACAACAACATGGTAGAGAGTAGACAACAACATGGTAGAGAGTAGACAACAACATGGTAGAGAGTGTCACGATCGTCTGAAGAAGCGGACCAATACGCAGCGCGTGGAGTGAACATGATGACTTTATTTAATAAAGCAACCACAAAAACAACAAATGACGATAGTGAAGTCCTCTGTAACACTGACAGAAACATGGAACAAAAACCCACAAATACAATGAAAACCAACACAGTATAAATATGGCTCCCAATCAGAGATAACGAGCCGACAGCTGACACTCGTTACCTCCGATTGGGAGTCATTGACCAAACATAGAAAAACAACCTAGACTAACCAACATAGAAATACACCCAAGTGAAATGAACAACCCTGGCTCAAAAATCAAAGTCCATAGAGCCAGAGTGTCACAGTACCCCCCCCTAAAGGTGCGAACTCCGGGCGCACCAGCATACAGTCTAGGGGAGGGTCTGGGTGGGCGTCTGTCTATGGTGGCGGCTCAGGCACTGGTCGTGGTCCCCACCCCACCATAGTCACTACCCGCTTGTGTAACCTCCTCCACATGACCACCCCCCCAACTAAACCCCACAGGATTAAGGGGCATCACCGGACTCCAGGGGCAGCACCGGACTAAGGGGCAGCACCGGCCTAAGGGGCAGCACCGGACTAAGGGGCAGCACCGGGCTAAGGGGCAGCACCGGGCTAAGGAGCAGCACCGGGCTAAGGGGCAGCACCGGACTAAGGGGCAGCACCGGCCTAAGGGGCAGCACCGGACTAAGGGGCAGCACCGGGCTAAGGGGCAGCACCGGGCTAAGGAGCAGCACCGGGCTAAGGGGCAGTACCGGACTAAGGGGCAGCTCCGGACTGAATGGCGGATCCTGGCTGGCTGGCTCTGGCGGATCCTGGCTGGCTGGCGGATCCGGGCTGGACGGCTCTGGCGGATCCGGGCTGGACGGCTCTGGCGGATCCGGGCTGGACGGCTCTGGCGGATCCTGGCTGGACGGCTCTGGCGGATCCTGGCTGAACGGCTCTGGCGGATCCTGGCTGGACGGCTCTGGCGGATCCTGGCTGGACGGCTCTGGCGGATCCTGGCTGAACGGCTCTGGCGGATCCTGGCTGGACGGCTCTGGCGGATCCTGGCTGGACGGCTCTGGCGGATCCTGGCTGGACGGCTCTGGCGGATCCTGGCTGGACGGCTCTGGCGGATCCTGGCTGGACGGCTCTGGCGGATCCTGGCTGGACGGCTCTGGCGGATCCTGGCTGGACGGCTCTGGCGGATCCTGGCTGAACGGCTCTGGCGGATCCTGGCTGGACGGCTCTTTGCTGGCTGACGGGTCTGGCTGCTCATGGCTGGCTGACGGATCTGGCTGCTCATGGCTGGCTGACGGATCTGGCTGCTCATGGCTGGCTGACGGATCTGGCTGCTCATGGCTGGCTGACGGATCTGGCTGCTCATGGCTGGCTGACGGATCTGGCTGCTCATGGCTGGCTGACGGATCTGGCTGCTCATGGCTGGCTGACGGATCTGGCTGCTCATGGCTGGCTGACGGATCTGGCTGCTCATGGCTGGCTGACGGTGCTGGCTGGGCGGCTGGCGGTGGAGGCGGACCCCAGCCTCGAGAGTGATCATCACCTCCCGCAGGGCGGTTCCCATCTGCAGGAGCTGCTCTTGCTGGACCCGAACCTGGGCTTCCAGTCTTGTACGGGCTGCGTCGGCTCCTGCTGATTCCATCCGCTGGTGTATGATTCTGTCTGGCGGAAGGCTCTAGCGGCTCCTGTCTGGCGGAAGGCTCTAGCGGCTCCCGGTCTGGCGGACGGCTCTGAAGGCTCATGGCAGACGGGCGGCTTTGCAGGCTCAGTACAGACGGGCGGCTTATGCAGCGCTTGGCAGACGGGCAGTTCAGGCGCCATAGGGCAGACGGGCAGTACAGGCGCCGTTGAGCAGACGGGCAGTTCAGGCGCCCAAGCCATGTGCCCCCAAAAATTTTTTGGGGGTTGCCTCCCGTCCTTCCGACGATGGCCCTGCTGCTGTCGTTGCTCCTCTCCTGCCAGGTTCTCCCCCTTCATCGCCCTCCGGTACCGGACGGCCTCCTCCTGCGTTATCTGTCCCCAACCGAGGAGGACATCCACCAGCGTTTTCTCCTTACCCGGCGCTTCCTCCCCAAGAAATGTTTGGGTAGTACTCCCGGGCTTCCAGCCTTGCCTCCGTGCTTCCTCCTCATACCACTTCCTCTCTGCTTTAGCTGCCTCCAGCTCTTCACGAGGGCGGTGATATTCCTCCGGTTGTGCCCAAGGACCCTTTCCAGCCCGTATCTCCTCCCATGTCCACGAATCCTTTGGAGGCGTCCATAAATCCTGTGTAGGTAGGTCCTGTTGCCGTTTGTTACGCTGCTTGGTCCTTCTATGGTGGGTTTTTCTGTCACGATCGTCTGAAGAAGCGGACCAATACGCAGCGCGTGGAGTGAACATGATGACTTTATTTAATAAAGCAACCACAAAAACAACAAATGACGATAGTGAAGTCCTCTGTAACACTGACAGAAACATGGAACAAAAACCCACAAATACAATGAAAACCAACACAGTATAAATATGGCTCCCAATCAGAGATAACGAGCCGACAGCTGACACTCGTTACCTCCGATTGGGAGTCATTGACCAAACATAGAAAAACAACCTAGACTAACCAACATAGAAATACACCCAAGTGAAATGAACAACCCTGGCTCAAAAATCAAAGTCCATAGAGCCAGAGTGTCACAGAGAGTAGACAACAACATGGTAGAGAGTAGACAACAACATGATAGAGAGTAGACAACAACATGGTAGAGTATACAACAACATGGTAGAGTAGACAACAACATGGTAGAGTAGACAACAACATGGTAGAGAGTAGACAACAACATGGTAGAGAGTTGACAACAACATGGTAGAGAGTAGACAACAACATGGTAGAGAGTAAACAGCAACATGGTAGAGAGTAGACAACAACATGGTAGAGTAGACAACAACATGGTAGAGTAGACAACAACATGGTAGAGAGTAGACAACAACATGGTAGAGTAGACAACAACATGGTAGAGTAGATAACAACATGGTAGAGTAGACAACAACATGGTAGAGAGTTGACAACAACATGGTAGAGAGTAGACAACAACATGGTAGAGTAGACAACAACATGGTAGAGAGTAGACAACAACATGGTAGAGAGTAGACAACAACATGGTAGAGTAGACAACAACATGGTAGAGTAGACAACAACATGGTAGAGAGTAGACAACAACATGGTAGAGAGTAGACAACAACATGGTAGAGTAGACAACAACATGGTAGAGAGTAGACAACAACATGGTAGAGAGTAGACAACAACATTGTAGTGAGTAGACAACAACATGGTAGAGAGTAGACAACAACATGGTAGAGAGTAGACAACAACATGGTAGAGTAGACAACAACATGGTAGAGAGTAGACAACAACATGGTAGAGAGTAGACAACAACATGGTAGAGAGGACACAGTGAACTGAACAACAACAGTTACAACAACATCGTATCGAGACGGTGCCATGGGTATACTTTGACTCAACTCATATTAAAAAAAATATACACCTTCTTATCAAACAGCGCCCGGTTTCCCAAAAGCATCTTAAGGCTACGTTCATCGTTAGAACATTCGTATAAGCTTAGTTAGATCTCCGAACTGTTTACCAAAATCATTGTTACTAAAGTTGCTCTTGAAAGCATTCGTTATTTATCGACTGCGTCAGACAACTCGTAGAACAGCTAAGTATGTCATTAGATGATTTCTTTGCCCTCCCGCATCAATTTATACACAGAAGACATCTTATAAACACAAAATCAAGATGTTTATCTGTCTTTCTGTGACCCCAATAACTTCAGAATGAAATTCACAGTGACTACAAATACAAAGCGCCCATTTCTTTGCATAACAAGCGAAGAATATAAAGATGCTTCAAATGAAAATCCAGATGACTGTATTAAAATATACAGTGCATTCAGAAAGTATTCAGACCCATTGACTTTTTTCACATTTTGTTACGACAAAGCAAAAACAGTTTTTTAGACATTTTAGCAAATGTATTAAAAATAAAAAACAGAAATACCTTATTTACATAAGTATTCAGACCCTTTGCTATGAGACTCGAAATTGAGCTCAGTTGCATCCTGTTTCCATTGATCATCCTTGAGATGTTTCTACAATTTGATTGGAGTCCACCTGTGGTAAATTCAATTGATAGGACATGATTTGGAAAGGCACACACCTGTCTATATAAGGTCCCACAGTTGACAGTGCAAGTCAGAGCAAAAACCAAGCCATGAGGTTGAAGGAATTGTCAGTTGAGCGCCGAGACAGGATTGTATCTAGTCACAGATTTGGGGAAGGGTTCCAAAAAATGTCTGCAGCATTGAAGGTCCCCAAGAACACAGTGGCCTCCATCATTCTTAAATGGAAGAAGATTGGAACCACCAAGACTTGGCAGCCCAGCCAAACTGAGCAATTGGACAACCATCAGGCCTTTATGGTAGAGTGGCCAGACGGAATCCACTCCTCAGTAAAAGGCACATGACAGCCCACTTAGAGTTTGCAAAAAGGCACCTAAAGGACTCTGACCATGAGAAACAAGATTCTCTGGTCTGATAAAACCAAGATTCAACTCTTTGGCCTGAATGCCAAGCGTCACGTCTGGAGGAAACCTGGCACCATCTCTACCGTGAAGCATGGTGGTGTGAGCATCATGCTGTGGGGATGTTTTTCAGCGGCAGGGACTGGGAGACTAGTCAGGATCGAGGGAAAGATGAACGGAGCAAAGTACAGCGAGATCCTTGATGAAAACCTGCTCCAGGACCTCAGACTGGGGCGAAGGTTCACCTTCCAACAGGACAACAACCCTAAGCACACAGCCAAGACAATGCAGGAGTGGCTTCAGGACAAGTCTCTGAATGTCCTTGAGTGGCCCAGCCAGAGCCCGGACTTGAACCCGATCGAACATCTCTGGAGAGACCTGAAAATAGCTGTGCAGCGACGCTCCCCATCCAACCTGACAAAGCTTGAGAGGATCTGCAGAGAAGAATGGGAGAATACAGGTGTGCCAAGCTTGTAGCGTCATACCCAAGAAGAATTGAGGCTGTAATCGCTGCCAAAGGTGCTTCAACAAATTACTGAGTAAAGGGTCTGAATACTTTAGTAAATGTGTTTTATTTATTTTTAATACATTTGCAAACATTTCTAAAAAACTGTTTTTGCTTTGTCATTATGGGATATTGTGTGTAGA